>NW_007247260.1:186164-196631 GCF_000164805.1 Carlito syrichta | reverse complement strand
ACAACTCAAAAAATAACAGCTGCTGGAGAGGGTGTGGTGAAAAGGGAACACTTATACACTGTTGGTGGGAGTGTAAACTAGTGCAACCTCTGTGGAAAGCAGTGTGGTGATTCCTAAAAGCTCTAAATATCAACCTCCCATATGACCCTGCAATCTCCCTACTGGGAATATATCCTGAAGAACTCAAATCACTCTATAAAAAAGATACCTGCACACGTATGTTTATCGCAGCATTGTTCACAATAGCAAGAACTTGGAAACAACCATGCTGCCCATCAAAAGAGGACTGGATTAAAAAAATGTGGTACATATACATGATGGAATACTACGCAGCCATAAAAAAGAACAAAATCGTGAATTTCGTAGCAACCTGGATGGAACTAGAGTCTATAATACTGAGTGACCTCTCACAAAAACAAAGATCTGAGTATCACGTTTTCACTCATATAATGAACCTTGAACATCCAATGTAATAATATAAGAAAATGACTGACAGTAGTGGGAAACTATGGGGTGGGGAGGGAGATGGGATTAACGGTAGCAAATATCTGTCTGGGGACGGGGAAACACCTCTTATCAACAAGGGTGCCTGAATGAAACGTATTTGTATACCTAACCCTTAACTGTACCCCACAATATTATAATAAAAAAAATAAATAAATAAAAATAAATAAATAATGAGCATTTTTGAGAATTTGCTTGTTTTTTGTTTGTTTGTTTGTTTTTGAGTAAGGGTCTCAGTCTGTTGCCCAGGCTGGAGTGCAGTGGCACACTCACGGCTCATTGCAGTCTCAACTTTCTGAACTCAGGAGATACTTCTACCTCAGCCTCTATGGGCATGTATCACAACTCCCAGCTAATTACTTTTTGATTTTTTATTCATTTTTTGGCTCACTGTATTGCCTTGGCTGGTCTCAAATTCCTGACGTTAAGCAATCCTCCTGCATCAGTCTCCCAAAGTACTAAGAGTTTAGGTGTGAACCACTGTGTCTGGCCAGCATTTGCTTATTTAAGTTGTATGCCATTGTAGTCCAGTGTAATTTTTATTACAAGTATATCAGTTACTAAGTGAAAGAATTAAATATTTTTAAAATGCAAAACTAAATTTTATGTTTAAGGTTGCAACCTGGGTGATAAACTTATAAAGAAAAGCAGGGAAGAGAGGAAGAGGTTACTATAAAAATCAGCATAGTGACTAATTTTAGGGTTGGAATGAGGCATGTACCAGGCTTCTAAGGTAGTTGGTGAAGTTCTATTTTTGGAGCCAGATGATAATTAAAAAGGCATTTACTTTATGATACTTTATTAAGATATGCAGTTTTCTATATATTATGTTTTGCAATGAAAATGGTTAAAAATGAGTATATCAACTATTCAAATGTGAATTATTTTTATAGACATGTTCCCTGTGTTTTTTCATTTCGGGATCCCTGAGAATTTCATGTAGATTTTGGTCTCTGGGAACACATGAGTTACTGTATAAGCTTAACAGAGAGTTAAAGTGTTTATTGTTCTTTATTAATAAAAGTTATACAAATGAAAACAAGACACCATTATTCCTCATCAAATTGGCAGCCTTTAAAAGAAGCATCATTATTCAGTGTTGGTGAAAGTCGGGAGAGATGAGTACTTCTATGCCCTGCTAGTAGAAATTTAAATGAATGCAACTTTTTTATAAAGTCATTTTGCAATCTGTAACAAGGGCTAAAAAAATTTCATACTCTTTTACCCAGTAAACTCAATCTTAGGGAATTTATGTTAAGGAACTGAATAGAGGTATACAGGAAGATATATGTGCAGAGATGTTTCTTTCAGCAGTTTGGTAATAGTGAAATCATGGAAACAACATAAATGTTTAACTCTAGGGAAATAGTACAGTCACAGGTTGAAATATTATGCAGCTTCCAACATGAGTAGTTTTGAATATATGTACACAGAATAAATTGACGATGACCAACATCTATTGATCACTTACAATTTTCCAGGGACTCTTAAAACTCTTTACATAAAATGTCTCATCCCAGCAATAACACTTTGAGGTGAGTGCTATGATTATTCTCATTCTGCAGATAAGAAAATTGAGAGTTACTTTAAAATATTTATTGAGAATAAGTTATACTAAGATAATAAGAGAAAGGCTAAATAACTTGCTCAAGGTCACACTATAAATAAGCAATAAAATCAGAGCTGAATACTCCAAATGTACATAAAGGCTGTTAACTGCAATAATCTTTAAGTGATGAGATTATAGTAATTTTTATTTTCTACTTTCTATTTTCCTTTATGCTTTTAACTTTTAAATTTTGTTTTAAATTAATACATAATTGTACATATTTGTGGGGTACGGTGTGATGTTTTGATACAAGTATACATTGTGTAGTGATAAGATTATGGTATTTAGCATATCTATCACCTCAAATATTTATCTTTTCCTGGTGATGGGAATATTTAGAATACTCTCTTTTAATTATTTTGACAATCTTAATTTTATACAATAACCACTTATTACTTTTATAATGCCAAAAAAGTAGCTCCTCCCAGATATTCCTGCCACACAGAATGCCCTGACTCCTAGGTAAGAGTCCAGGGATGAGGGTAGGGCCAAGGGTCTTGAGGCAGGAAGTACAGAATAATTGCCTTGTGCTTGGCTTCTCCTGCTCTGTAAATAGTCAAGTTTTCCCCCCAAGAACATCACCTCCTAACTACAAACTGGAAAAACAGCCTCCTCGGTTTGGGTGCCTTGCTTCTGAGAAAATAGAATCTTGCTGAGGAAGGGAATGGAATGTGGGGCAGTGACAAGGGCCTGCCCGCTTTCTGAATTTCCCATTAAAATTGCCTACCAAAATCCCTGCGCTTCTCACTGTCCATCTCACAGCCATGGGTTCAGCAGGAGTTTTGATTTAGTGCCTTGTTTACTTCTCTGCCTCGAGGAGGCTCAGGAAACCTCCTTTTGTCTCTGACTGGGTAGCCACCGTGATTAGTCCAGGAGGACTCATATCTCCCAGAGGGTCACCATAGCTTTGTACTGTTCCACAGTATGTCAGCTACTCCACTTTTCACCTGATCAGAACGAGTCTTTTCCCAAACTTGGATCTTTTCAGAGTAGATGAGACAAAAAACAATATGCAGCAGACTCTGTGCAAATCCTTCTCTAGGCTTGCGAAAACATATTCGGGCCTCCTGCTTACTAAAAGTAAATGAGTATTTGAAAGAAAGACGCTCAGGGAGTTTGCTTGAAGGTTAACTCAGAGACCTGGGAATGAAACCTAGCTCTCTTGCTTCCTAGGCCCCCCTGTGCTGTCTATATTTAGCCAAGCTGCTCTGAGCCTTGTCCACCTTGTCTGCAAGCCAAAGTAGGCGCAGTTTGCTCATAAACCTTCCTGTGTTTGCTAGCTCATGCCAGCCAACCATTTAGTTGTTGGTTTTAAAACTGCAAGCCTCCCCTTGTACCCAACTCCTAAGGCCTGCAAAGAATACACACCAAGGGATCAACAGCCTGAGTTTTTCCCAGAGCCAAGTGACCTCAGCCAAATGCCCTCAGATGAGAGGCGTGTCTCTAACTCCTTCATCTTGGCACAGGGCTCAGCGAATGACTCCCTCTCAGACCCACTGTTCCTGGTCACAGTTCTTTGAGTGTGTTGACCTACTTTTTCCCCTTCAGAGGAAAAACAGAAACCAATAAATGTCTCCAGTGAGTAATCTTGCTTTCAGGAGCATTGACTCTGTCTTCTGGCCCCTCGTCCTTCCCTTGCTCCACTCTCACACTGTTACAACCACCAGAAAATGGTTCATGGCTGAACCAGAACTCTGCTTGTTGCTTCCTTTCTCTTTCTACAGCCTGGTTGCCAGAGCGAATAAGACTCACATGTCACAAGGATTGGGGCAGAGCCTACCCCAGCCTGCCTTTCCCTACTACAGCTCATTACTAAGTAGCAAGAGGTGGACTATAGTGCTTCTTCATGAGAATCTTTCGGGAATCAACAGAGTCTCTGGTTTGGGCCAAGTTATACCATGCAACTGACAGCATTACGGACCTAGAGACATTCAGCTTGAGACCCCGACTTGACTTAATATACACCTTTGGTGTGGGCCTTCAAGAAGAGTCTTAGGTGGCCCAAAACTTAGTTGTCTTGACAAGCAGAATCTCTCTTTGGAAAGTGTGTATGGGTGACTCCCAAATACCACACTGAGAGTCTCTATGGCAAATGGATCACTTTAGGCTCTCCTTGCTAACATGGGCTTTTAAAAAAGTTCCAGGTCCTTTTCACCAGTGCTGTTGCCCACATCCTCTAGCCATCAGCTGGAATCAGCTTGGAAAATATATGCTCATTTTAATGTTGATCTGAGAAAAGTTAATTAGAGGAATAAATCTGCTGGAGTTCAGAGGTAGGGTGTGGATGGGTCATATAATGCATTCCAGAGTGTCCTTTGGATTATATGCTGGTTTTAATAACCTGGCATGTCTACTCTCCATAATCATGGATAACTAAGTCTACCCTACCTAGCTCTCCTATCCCTGGGCCTTGTGAATAGAGCAGATTATAGCCAGTTTGCTTTCTAGCATACCTATCACATTTCATTGATTCTGAAAGTGCTAACATGGGCTTTTAAAAAAAGGTTCTAGATCCTTTTCACCAGCTCCATATCATATTGGAGTTGCAGTGGCCACAAGAGACTGTATCTCAGCAACCAGCTGATCTCAGGCCAGTTGGGCCAGGTTCTGGTAAGCCCTTCCTCTGAAGAGCTGAGCAGGCAGCAGGTGGTAAGACAGGGCACAGCTGCAGGCAACATCCAGGGATTTCTACTTGTGGGTCAACCTTTCATACTTGTGGCTGTAAAGTATCTCTCCCCCATCCAATCATCTGGTTGGAGGCAGGATGTGAATGAATGACAACAGCATCTCTGCATTCACAGGAGAGAGAAGGGGGCATGAGCATGAATCTCAAGTAGTGGTAGAGTGAAGGGAACAGTAGGGAGATAGGAAGGATGATATTGCAGAGTAGGTGAATGATGGAGTGGACAATAACGAAAGTTATTACCTGGACATATGCTTCAAAGCTCCCCTGAGACTCTAAAGTGAGAAGAGCCAGACTGGCAGAGTGGAGAGGAGGGTGCAACCCCCAGAAGAAGCGTATGGAACCTGTCCTGTCTTAGAGAGTGCATGCTGAGCCAGCACTGTCCTGTTAAACTTTCTGTGATGATAGACATATTCTCTGCACTCTTCAATATGGTAGCCCCTAGCCATATGTGGCTTTTGAGCACGTGCAGTGTGGCTAGTGTGACTGAGGAACTGAATTTTAATTTTAATTTAATTTTAATTCTTTTAAAATTATCTGACCACATGTGGCTGGTGGCTATATCCCAGGGACAATGCAGCCCTAGTAGAGTCACATTTGACACTGGCGAGTGGAGACAGCCTACCACAGTGGTTTGGAGCATACACTCTGCAGTCAGGCAGCCCTGCTGTAAATCCTGGCTTGCCATTTATTAATTCTGCCACCCTGGGCAGGCTACCTGAATTCTTTTTAAAAAAATGTATTTTATTTTAGATACAAGGGGTACATATGAAGATTTGTTATATAAGTGTATTATGTGATGGTGAGGAGTGCGCTTCTGAGGAGCCTGCCACTCCCTGTGATGAGAATTGTACTCAATGGGTGGTTTTGCAGACCTATTCCCCGGCCCATTTAGTAGTCTCCAATGTCTGCTGTTGCCACTCTTGTACCTGTGTGTGCCAGTATTTAGTTCCCACTTGCAAGTGAGCACATGCAGTACTGTTTTCTGCTTCTGTGATAATCACTTAGATTGATGGTCTCCAGCTGCATCCATGTTGCTGCAAAGGACAAGATTTTGTTTTTTTTAATGGCTATATAATATTCCATAGTGTATATGTACCATATTTTCATTATCCAGTCCACCATTCATGGGCACCTGGGCTGGTTCCATAGTTTTGCTATTGTGAATAGTGCTGTGATAACAAACAAGTGCAGTAGTCTTTTTGGCAAGAACAATTTATGCTCCTTCAGTAAATACCCTACCTAACATCTTTGAGTTCATTTGTCCATCTGTAAAAGAAATATTATAATAGTGCCTATATCACGGAAGGCTGTTGGAAAGATTAAATGGAATAACCCATGTAAAACTCTTAAATCACCTGGCATCTATGGAACTCTCAGTAAATGATTGCTAAATGATGTTACAGGTTGAGTAGTCCTTATTCAAAATGCTCGGGACCAAAAGTGTTTTGGATTTTTTCAGATTTTGGAATATTTACATCATAGTATTGGTTTGACATACTTATTCAAAAATCTGAAATTTAGCTGGGCTCGGTGGCTCAGCCTGTAATCCCATGCCTTTGGGAGGCTGAGGTGAGTGAATTGCCTGAGACCGCGGGTTCGAGACCCGCCTGGGCAGGCGAGACCTCATCTCTACAATAAATCAAAAAATTAGCCAGGCGTGGTAGCGCTCGCCTGTAGTTCCAGCTACTTGGAAGGCTGAAGCAGAAGGATTGCCAGAGCCCAGCAGGTCGAGGCTGCGGTGGCCAGGAGCGGCCACTGCACTCCAGTCTGGGTGACAGAGTGAGACTCCGACTCAAAAAAAAAAAAAAATCTGAAATTCAAAATGCTCCAATATACATTTCCTTTGAGCATCATGTCAGTGCTCAAACAGTTGCAGATTTTGGATTTTCAGATTATGGATACTCAACTTGTATAATGTTATGATGTTTGGTCTTATCCTAGTTTCTGCGCTTTGGCCCTAGTCACTGAACACCAACAAATCAACCAACCTTGCTGATGCCTAGAGGTATGAGGATAATGACATCTGTCCTTCATGACGCCCTTGAGTTCTATAACTAAGAATTTGTTATTTGATTTTGTAAACTTATCGTGTTCTGAGTTCTAAACCAAATGAGATTTTGAAATTTAAAGAAAAGAAAAAATGTCAAGGTCAGAATATTAATATAAAAAATTCACATATCCTCCATTGCCAATTTCCCATTCATTGAACAGGCATTTATTGACTCTGTACTGAGAGACTAGTGATTAAAGACACAGACTCTGGAGCTAGACTGCCTGGGCTTGTATCTACTACTTACTAGCTGTGTGACTTTGGGCAAATTATTTAGCTTCTCCAAGTCTCTATTTCCTTATTTGTCAATTGGTCATAATAGTAGTTTCTACCTCATAGGGTTTTTGTAAAGATTAAATGAATCAGTACATGTAAAGCATTTAGAGAAGTACTTGGCACTGGTAACATTTGATAATTATTAGCTGTGTGATTACAATATACTGGATACTATATTAAGTGCTGGAAAAACAAAGATAAGTAAGTGCCATTCCTGCCCTCATTAAGCTTATAGGCTAGTAGTGGGAGAAAGGGATATGAACATGGAAATCCAATAAGGTGTTACAGACAATAGAGATGGCATTGTGTACAGAATCCTGAGGGAGCATCAAGAAAGAAGAGATCAAGTGGCTTGGTTGGAGGGCAATCTGGAAATTTTTCACAGAGCTGGAAGAGAACAGGTGGTGTCCTTGTAGTATGTGAGGACTACACCTGACCTTTTCTCTCTTATCCAAGTTCTTAACTAAGAGGCTTGGGGAATCACGCCTGATAAGGACTCACCAGATGGGGTTTTATTACCTTATTACCCTATATACTAAAGTCTGCTTTAAACCTGACTCTGGCATAACACCATATAAAAATAAGGAAAGAAATAAAAGTATTTTATGACTGGGAGTCTGGAAATCCCTTGTAAGACACTTTGTAAGACACTCACCTATCCTCTCTAAAGTCTGGCACATACAGGACTTCTATATATTGACAAACCTGGAATCTTCCCTCCATTTATCTCAACAAAAATTATTCTCTACTGATTTCCAAAATTCCTTGTAGTAACTACAAATTATTAGTCAAGAAATCATTGAACCTACCTGCAAGCCATGCTTGGAAATGTCCCTCCTTCCTGAGATAAACCAATACAAAATCTCATATGTATTTAGTCATGGTTTCTTGTAAATTCTGCTTTTCTAAAATGTATATAACCAAGTCACAGTTCAACCACAGTGGGCACACGTTCTCAGGACCTGTGAGGATGAGAGTTTCCAAGACTTGGTCCTCAAGTTTGGTTCAGAATAAACTATCTTAAAATATTTTACTGAGTTTGGCATCTTTTGTCAACAGGTTCATTGCAAGTAAAACAAAGGGACAGTTCTTACACTGTTTTATTAGAATAACATAAGCTATTGATTGGTTATGCATTATTCTTTGTATCACAAATTCCAGGAACATGAAGATAGTGGGTAAAGGTCACATTGTGCCACTTGTGATAACATTTCAGGTGATTTTTCAGCCTATATAGGAGAAAAGAAACAACAAAATATCTTTAAACAATTGCCCCAGGCATGGATGTGGGGAGGGTGGGGAGGGAGGGGGCGGTGTGACTGAAGTCTCAAAGTCTGTCTCCCTGACCCTGATGAATTCTGCATTTATGTGAATAAGCTCAGACTACTCTGAGCTTTCTTTTTCAGAATGGAGCATTAAGGGCAATTCTGGTGAGGGCTCTGAAGAAGATAAGAGCTATAGGGAAAATCTGAAACTTCTTAGAGATTACAGGTCTGATAATTAAGTTCACAAACTCGTTCTGGAAAAGGTCTCATTGCTGAACATCACTACAATCACCTTTGAAGTATTCCACTTGGGAACATATGCACCAACGTCAGCACCTAGTCCACCCATCAAAGCAATTTTGGAACTTTTTCTGGAATGGCCATCAAAGCGGTTGCCATATTACCTTTGATGTCCTGAATGCCATCAAAATGCCTTCCTTTCAATATTTCCTTTATTTTTGGGTAAAGAGAAAAGTCATTGGGGCCAGATCAGGTGAGCAGGGAGGGTGTTCCAATAGTTATTTGTTTACTGGCTAAAACCTCCCTCACAGACAGTGCTGGCACATTGTCGTGATGGGAGAGCTCCTTCAGGACAATTTTGTATACACTTTTCTTATGCCAAGGTTTTCAGTTAAGATTTTCCTGTTTTGTTATCAGTGTTTATTTGCTCTGCTATGCTTCTCACAACTAGTAGACAATTATGATGCACAATTCGATGAATCTTTGCAATGTTTTCATCAGTTCTGCTTGTTACCTGCCATCCTGACCTCTCTTCATCAGTGACACTTTCTTGCCCCTCAGGAAAACATTTAATTCATTTGTACACTTCCATTTTCTTCACAGCATTATCTCCATAAACTTGGACTAACATGTCCCTGATTTTTCTTCCACTGTTGCCAAGTTTATCAAGAAATTTAATGTTTGTTCATTGCTCTAATACAAGTTCTGACATTCTCAAGATGACACACAAACACATGCAATAACAATAATGAACCCCACTCAGCAAGACAGCACCACACGTTGACATGAACACATCTGTGAGACACAGATATATCAAGGTTATGAAACTTTACTGAGTTGTTTGTAAGCGCATAGTGGCAAGTTTGCAAACTCAATTGTCAGACCTCGTTCTTAAGTAGTTGTGATCAGAATGTTGGTGGAAATATAGACATTATATATATAAATATAAAGGCCATTCTGATGAGGCCTTGGATGGAAATGAGAAACAAGGTATTAAAAATTGGAGTAAAAACCATTCTTGTTATAAAGTCACAAATAACTTGACTGACATGCCTGAGAGTTTTAGAGAAGGCAGAATTTAAAAACAGTGAACATTAAGAGCAATGAACAATATTCAGTCTTAAAACTGGAGAGTAATTTCCTTTGACTTCATGTCCCACATCCTGGGCACATTGGGACAGGGGTTGGGTCAGAGCACACTTCAGCTATCTCAGGTTGGATATCTGGCAGAATAAATTTCTCAACAAAATATTGAAGGAATTGTGTGACTACTTTTAACTATGTATAGTAATATGTAAGTGGAAATCAATTATTTAAAGATGGAATTTACAATTAAAAGGGAAGAAGAATAGGAAGATTTGGAAAATTTGCAGTCTGGCCATGTAAAGAGTGAAAAGTCAGGTGCTATTCATCAAAGCTATGAGAGAAGAAACCCGAAAGCATTTCGGAGATCTTTGAGTAGGCTGCCCCTCCCATCACAGGCACAGAACAGGGCATTGAGGTCAAGGTTTCCAGAGAAGTGCCCACCAGACCTCAGCATTCACCACCCATGGCTGCCTCGGGGCTCTGCTCCTTGCATTTTGGTGCAGAGCTCCTTGATGCTCCAGACATGTCTCAAGGGGGCCCACAAACTCATGCGACTGCTCTGGAGGGCACTAGCAGTAAGCCTTGGGAGCATCCTTGTGGTGCTGACTTTGTAGGATTCTAGTGTGTAAGCTGTGGGGCCATGGTGGCCACCATCTAGATTTCAAAGAATGTATCAAGCCGGGCTCAGTGGCTCAGCCTGTAATCCTGCGCCTTTGGGAGGCTGAGGTGAGTGGATTGCCTGAGCCCATGG
>NW_007247260.1:107690-186078 GCF_000164805.1 Carlito syrichta | reverse complement strand
TGAGACTCCAACTCAAAAAAACAAACAAAGAATGTATCAGACAGCCTGGGGGCCCAAGCAGAGATCTGTTGTAGGGGTGGACCAGTTACCCCTTTCTTCTTGCCCATTTCTCCCTTTTAGAATGAGAATGTCTATCCCATGCCTGTCCCATCACTGTATTTTGGAAATAGATAGCTTGCCTAATTTTATAGGCTCACAACTGGAGGGAAGTTTGCCTTGAGATGAATCATGTCTCGAGTCTCAATCTTATCTTATTTAGATGAGACTGGACTATGAGCTTTTGAGTTGATGCTGGAGCAAGTGTAGACTTTGGGAATTATTGAGATGGAATGAGTGTATTTTGTGAGAAGGACACAAATTTTAGGGGTTGGGGCAGAATACTATGATTTTTATGTGCCCCCCCCCAAAGTTCATATGTTGAAAACTTGATTTCCAGTGCAACAGTCTCAGGAGATGGGGCATAATAAGAGGCGATTAGGTTATGAGGGCTTCACCCTCATGAATGGATTGATGTCATTATCTCATGAGTGGGTTCGATATTTCAAGAGTAGCTTTATCATAAAAGTGAGTTTGGCTCTTTCTTGTTCCCTCATTCTCACCCTCTCTTATCCTTCCACCTTCTGTTATGGCATGATAAAGCATGAAGACTCTTGCCAGATGCTGGCTCCATGCTCATGAACTTCTCCGTCTCCAGAACCATGAGCCAAATAAATTTATTACTACCCAATCTGTAATATTCTGTTATGGCAACATAAAGCAGACAAAGACATCCACCCTATTTCATAACCCTCCAAGGGCTTCCAGTTATGCTCTGTATAACATCTAAGCTCTTTACTTTGACATTTTTAGCTCTTACCAAAATGTCAGATCTCATCTCATACCATGCTCCCTGTTTGCTATGCTGCCAGCTATAATTTGTTCTCTCTTCAGGGTCTTTGTACTCTGCTTAAAATGCTCTTCTCCCACCATCATCATCCAGGTTCTTCTCCTCCCATCACCATTCAGGTCTCAGCTCCAGTGTCACCTCCTCAGAGAGGCTTTTCATTATCATCCCAACTATGTAGTCTCCCACTCTGATCAGGATCTCATCACATTACCCTATTTTATTTTCTCCCCACCACTTAGCATTATCTGAAATTATCTGTTTCACTTGCTGGTTTGCTTGTTTATTATATATCTTCCCTACCACTAGAAGGTAAGCTTCATGAGAACAGCAACCTTATTTGCCTAATTCCTACTGAGTGTCTAGCATCTAGCACAGTATCTAGTAGGTGCCCAATGGATGTTTTTGAATGAATGAATCTGGATATAGATGAGAGATATTGAAACCATGGGAAATGTATGATTGTATGATCACTTCAAGAAAAGCCTGAAGAGATAAATGTTGATTCTAAAGGCATGAGCAGAAGAAGGAATGCCTACTAAGCAATTTGGATGAACAACCAGAGTGGTAGGAGAAACAAGAAAGTGATGCTACAGAAGGCAGTCCCACTTCTCTCCCCAGAAGCAACCAATGCTAACAGATGGGTGGGTATCCTTCCAAATCATGTTTTATATATTTATATTCATTCACAAATGTTTATATTACATGCATATGTACTTTTGGTTTTTATATAAATGAGCTCATAGTACATGTATTATTCTATCACTTGTTTTTTCTAAAAAGAACAGCTTTATTGAGCTACACTTCACATACCAGACAATTCACACATTTAAAGTGTGAGGTTCAATGATTTTTTAGTATATTCACAGATATGTATAACCATTGCCACAGTCAATTTTAGAATATTTTCGTCACTTCAAAAGGAAACTTTGTATTCTTAACTATCACACCCTTATTCTCCACCCCACCCCCAACCCTAAGCAACCATTAATCCACTTTCTAACTCTATAGATTTTCTTATTCTGGGCTTTTATATAAATGGAAACATATATAGTCTTTTGTGACTGGTTTATTACACTTAGCACAGTATTTTCAAGGTTCATCCATGTAGTAGCATGAATCAGAACTTCATTTTTTTATTGCTGAATAATATTGCATTGTATATATATATTCCACATTTTGTTTATTCACTCATCAGTTGGTGGGCATTTGGATAATTTCCACTTTTTGGCTATTATAAATAATGTTTCTATAAGCATTCATGTACAAGTTTTTTTTTGTGTGGACATATCTTTTCACGTCTATTGGATATAAGTCTAGGAGTGGAATTGCTGGGTCATATGATAACTATGTTTAATATTTTGAGGAACTATCAGATTGTTTCTCGAAGTGGTTGGACAATTTTACATTCCCACCAGGAGCATATAAGGGTTCCAATTTCTCCACATGCTTGCCAGCACTTATTAGTATCTGTCTTTTTTATTATAGTCATCCTAGGGGGTGTGGTATCACTTGTTTTTTTATTTAATGTGTCTTGAATATTTTTTCATATCAGCATAAATGTATGTCTTGCATATTTAACTGCTGCATAATATTCCACAGAAACAATGCTTTTCAATATGTTGATTCCTCCACCAGATCTCAGCAGTGATGGTGGATGGTTGAAATGATTCAGATTTGGAAATTGTGTGGATGGTAATGGTGAGAGAATATTTGAAATGATTTATCAATCCTGCTGTAAAAGCAATAGTGATAAGGAGCTGGAATGTATAGTATGGTATGTGGTTGGAACCCTAAAAGAAGGAGTTTGACATAAAAGTGGAAAGATAGCTTTTTGTTTTGTTTTGTATTTACCCCTTCCCTCTGTTGAGGTTTTTTTGAAGATTGGGTTATTCACTGCTTTGCCTTCTTAAGCAGATGATTTAGAACAAAATATGACCTTGTCTTGTAACTCAGAGTGGCCATTAAGACCATCTGCTTTTGCCCTGGACCTCTGAGGCATGTAGAAATATGTTTTTCCCTATTAAGTGCATCTCAGATTTTTGTAGTTTTGCAGAAGTTCTGAGATCAATGTATTCTTGGTTTTTCTAATGCATAGCTGTTTGATCAAGGACTAACTTCATACATCTCCTATAAAGTAAAGTTAATGGGTTTTATGATAGCAATTTTACATGTTGCTTAGATGTTTTTTCTCTTCTACGTTTCTAGTTATAGTATGGCAGAGGTTATGAGAAATCTGATCCCGAGAAGGATGGGAACTTCTTTAGTTTAATTTGGCATAGGCTATTTTTTGACAAGCTAGTTTTCTTTTTGGAGAATTTAATGAGGTTTTATATTTGTTTTATCCGCATTCTTTTAAATTTTTTTTAGAGACAGGGTCTTGCTATGTTGCTCAGGCTTGTCTTGAACTCCTGTCCTCAAGTGATCCTCCTGCCTTGGACTTCCAAAGTGCTGAGTTTATAGGCATGAGCCACTACACCCAGCCTCTTTTTAATGGTAGAAACCTGTCTGTCTAATATAGTAGCCATTAGCTGCTTCATGTGGCTTTTAAAATTTAAATATAAATTTATAAAATTTAAAAAATCATTTCCTCAGTTGTACTAGTCACATTTCAAATGCTTAGTAAGCATGTGTGGCTAGTGACTACCATATTGGAAAGTGTAGATATAGAACATTTCCATCACCAAGGCAAATTCTATTGGGCAGTAATGGTCTAGACGTTGAGCCAGTATCCTCTCAGGCTTCACATTTTCAGACTGGAGTCTTATGTTTTCAGTGTATCCATGCACATCAGTCATGCTTCTACTACTCTGACCTCTAACAACCCTTGAGCTCTAATTCCTGATCTTGTCATTTGCTCCCATCAGTGTGTTAATTTCCTATGGCTACTATAACAAATTACCAAAACTTAAGCTTACAACAGCACAAATTTATTATCATGCAGGATATAGTTTGGATATTTGTTTCCTCAAACTCATGTTAAAATTTGATTCCCCGTGTTGGAGGTTGAGACTAGTGGGAGGTGTTTGGGTCAGGGGGTGAATCCCTCTTGAATTGCTTGGTGCTGTCCCCATGGTAATGAGTGAGGTTTTGCTTTATTAGTTCACATAAAAGCTGTTTTTTAAAAAAGAGCATGGCAGCTTTCCCCTCTCTCTCTTGCTTCCTCTCTTACCATGTGATATGCTTGTTTCCCCTTCACCTTCTTCCTCAATTGGAAATTTCCTGAGGTACCTTGCCAAAAGCAGATCTTGATGTCATGCTTCCTGTACAAATTTGCAGAACCATGAGTCAAATAAACCTGTTTTTAAAAAAATAAATCACCCAGCCTCAGGTATTCTATAGCAACACAAATGGACCAAGACAACATAGTTTTGGAGATTAGAAGTCTAAAATAAGCCATTTTCCAGCTTCTAAATGCTGCCTACATTTTTTTTAGCTTATGGATCCTTCCCTCATTTTCAAAGCTAGCAGTGTAAATCTTCAAGTGTCTCTCTGACTCTCTGACCTCTGCCTTTATAGTCATATCACCTTCTCTGACTGTGACCTTCCTGCCTCTCTCTTATAGGGAGTATCTAAAGAGTTTAAGCCCATTTGATAATCCAGGGTAATTGCCTCATTTAAATATTATTAACTTAATTATACCTGCAAAGTCCCTTTTACCATGTAAAGATAGCATATTATCAGGCATTTGACATGGGCATCTTTGGGGGACCACTATTCAGCCTGCTACGAATGGTTTTCTTCAGTGGCATCTTGTTTTCCTTGAGGACCAGTGATTCATAAATATGCTATACCCTGATATCCCAAGGTTTTATATAAAAGGGAGGAGAATATTTTAAAATTTTATTCTCTGCCTCTAGCCTATCTGGAAATAACAAAATGTGATTGTTCTGACTCTTCAAAATATGATGATTCAAAATATATAAGTATAGTAGTATAGAGGTATCTCACAGACAAGACAAACCCACAGCTAACTCAGTATCCTACTGGAGTATTTGCCCACTCTAATACAGTTGTTATTCCAGGGCTGATTTTTGCCAGCTTTTCTTCATACTCACACACACACACACACACGCACACGCACACGCACACACACACACACACACACACACACGCACACAAACTGGGGGCCTGATATACTGATTAAAGCAAAGCCTTCTGAGTTTCTCTTTGTACAAGAAAGGGTGACATATGGAAGTCTGAGTCATTCCTAGGAGACGAAGCAGCAGAAACTAATGCAGAATTGGTCTTCCACTTCCAGTCTGGACACTGTGTCATAGACTCATTTCTCCCTGCTCTTCTCAGGTAAGTACAACTATAAACCCTGAAAATAATTCAAGAGGTGCCCAAAGGAAGATTCTGAAAAACATAAAGGAGAAGGCAGAATGATTAGGAATCCCAGGACTGGAGGAACACTATAGTTACAGGGCACCTGATTACTCGCAACTCAATTAAAGATGGCGAGCCAGCTCCAGTAGTTCCCAAACCCCAACCTAACAACAGAAGATTGTTCTGGTAAGTTTCTTCCTTCTCTGGATTAATAGGAGTCCTACCACCAGCACCAGGTAAGCCTGGCAACTCCAGTAAAGGGGATTTAGCAAGGAGTTGCACTGACAAGCAGCCAGAGGAAGTGTTTTCCTTTCCCACCAGGCCAGAAGCTCTCCTACCCTGCCAAAAGATACTATCCAACCAAGGTCACCATCAAGAGAAAACCCCATCACAACAAGTAGTGTGGCTCAGGAAGCCTGTTTGCTGCCTTGGATTTGAGAGATACCGGGGGCAGGCAGCACTGGTAGGGGATTCCCACCAGAACAGGCATAGACAAGAACGATTCTTTGTTTCCACAGACTAGAGAATCACTTTCCCCCACCTAGAAGAACCAGGCAACCAGGTCTGGGGAAGACTCTCTGCTTCCTCAGGCAGCACCAACAGAGACCAGTGGACCCATCAGCACCACATAAATCAAGCAGAAGAAAATAGTGCTACAGAAGCTCTGAACAGTAAATTGTCATTGGCATAACAGCCTACAAAATTAAGCCAGGACCTGCATGGTAAACCTAAACAGAGTGCCTGCTAAAATAAAAGATTTAAATAGGGATCAGTCTCTTAACATAATAGTCAACATATACAGAATATAATGAAAAATTGCCCTGAAACAATCAACTGATACCAACATCAAGATAAATCAGATATTAACATTATCTGATGAAGGTTTAATGTAGCCATCACAAAATGCTTTAAAAGGTAATTGCAAAGTCTCTTAAAACAAATGAAAACAGAATATCTCAGCATAGAAATAGAAGTTGTTTTTTTTAAAAAAAGAATCAAATACACTCTAGTCTGACATGTGGTACATCTAATCTCTGATTAGAAACATAAAGTAGGGTGGGGACAGGATGAGATGGGAAATAGATGCATGTTTCTATAACGGAGTTGCAGATAACTTATTTCATCACAAGATGGCTTTTATGTTGTTAAAGGACACAGACTGCAACTTGACTGGGTAGGTAGTTTTCTAAGAGGCAAGGAGCACTTCCTGGGTGTCAGGGACTGGCCATAAAGGTCTACCTTCTGACATGGTCAAGGAGACTGATGACTCCAGACTGCATGGCAAGTCTGGGAAGGCAACGGCTCTGCTTCTCCTTCTTTGCTTAGTTATGTTGCCTATACGGATCTTAGGAACGGGGAATCCACAGCTTACTAAACAACCACAGAAAAAAAAAAAAAAAAGATTCTGGGGGAAGGGAATGTCAGGGAATAATAATGACTCACCCTTTGGCTAAAATCCCAAAAGCCCCCATTCTGCCACCATACAATTTTCCCTGAGTGAAACATACTCCCTTTAGAGGAACCCCCAATAGGATGATACATTACTGTGGTGGCTGGCATTATAGGGGGCCTGGAAGCCGGACTGCTAATGTACAAAAAGAAAGCCACTTACCCTGCCAGGGAACTGTGGATAAGAACTTTAAGTATCATGTGTTCCTTAAAGAAAGATTAAAACCATTTGTCCCCTCAGATTGGAGGCGAGTCAGAGAGATATGGGGCTGTTGTAGACATCCCACCAATTGTGAGCTGTTGTGCCAGATCTATTGGTGGGACCCTAAGAAATGTCAGTGTTCCAGAGAGTGGTTTTTTACCAGATATTAAAATTGATTATGTGCTTGGCTTGTGCAGTTGTTTTGTAACTCATATATAACTAAGTTTAAGAGGTCATAAACAATTATGGTGTAATAATTTTTCTTCCATGAGTGAGTTCATGGAAAATGATTGTATCAGACTTTGGAAGGTCAAGAAAAATGTACTCAGAAAAGTTTAAAGAGAAATGTCCCTAATGTGTCCTTACATCATGGGAAACTTGAATGATGTTTTGGAAAAATATAAAAACTTTTCTGTGTGTGTCACCCAAAAACTTATATAACAAAATGCTATAAATATTGTAAGTTTGTTAACAATAGACGAGCAGTCCCACATAAACACCGGGTCTGTGTCCATTCATTCACCAATGCTGTTCATCCTTCGGGAAACCCTGAACCTGCTGGAGCTGGACTCCAACACCTGGGGAGTCAGGATTTGGGAAACTTGGTTGTGTGACTGCCTCTTATCTGCCTTTTTCTAGGGACAGAAATTACTTTGAATCCAGGAAGGGGGACTGGTCAAATACAAATAACAATAAGCAGTTCAACAGCGGCCTTCTGTTATAGTGAGTACTCACTGTGTGCCAGGCACCGAGCTCTTTGTGAGCACCCATTTGTACAATCCTCACAGCAGCTGTCCACAGAGGGCATTTTTGAGATCTCTTGTTTAATTGGGTTAAAGTTTCCTCAGCAGACATCTGTGGGTGGCTACTAGCCTGCAAAGCCCTGTGCCAGGTGTGGGTGTAGGTGATACCATGATGACACCCTTCATAGACACACCTGACTGGAGCCCATGTCAGGAAGCAGCAAATATGATTCTGGGATGGAGTGACATGGGGTTCCTGAGGAGTGATTAGGCACATTCTGGGGGTGTTTGAAAAGATTTCCTCTTGCCAGGGGTATTTGAACTGGGCTTCCAGATGCTGGTGAAGGCATGGACTTTGGCATTATGAAGACCTGGATTCAAGTTCCAACTTTTTTGCTTTCTGGCTGTGGATTTTGGGGAAAGAACTTAACCTGGCTGAGCCTCACTTTCCTCATCTGTAAAATGGGTATAATTATTGAATTGTTGTGAGGATAAAACAAGAAGATGCTCAGAACAACCCCAGGCAGGACTAGTTGGTGCCTTTTTACTTACAGGCCCTTCGATGCTCCTTCCTCCAGGAATCCTTCCTTGATCTCTTCTTTCACACTCATACTCAATCAGGCATTTTATACATGACTAAAACATCTTTTCACATTTTAAAAAGTTAATTAATTATTTTATATTTTAAAGACGTGGGGAGCAATTCAGGATTAGGTACATAAGTGGTTATCATACAGGTGATGTTTGAGTCTCCCATTGGTCCTCACTTCATTTGGACTGGGATCAGGCACCCTTATTGGTGTTATGTACCACCCCTCCCCTGGCAGTGTCCTGCCACTACCAATTCCTTTCTTCCAGTATTATGATAAATGTTCAGGATCCACTTATGAGTGATACTATGTGGTACCCAGTTCTTTGTGTCTGTGATATATCACCGAGTATAATAGACTCTAAATCCATCCAAGTTGCTGCGAAGTCTATAATTTTTTATGACTGCTTAATATCCCATTGTGTATATGTACCACATTTTAAAAATCCAGTCCACTTCCTATAGGCAGCACGTTTGGTTCCATTTTGTACTATTGTGAATAGTGCTGCAATAAATATGTGTGCGTAGGTATCTTTTTTGTAGAAAGATTTTAGTTCCTCTGAGTATATTCCCAGAAGGGGCATTGCTGGGTTGTGTGGGAAGTTGACTTTTAGATCTTTTAGAAATCTACATGCTGTTTTCCACAGACTTTGTACTAATTTACACTCCCTCCAACAGAGTAGAAGTGTTCCCTTTTATCCACATCCTCTCCAGCATTTGTTGTTTTTTGAAGTATTAATGATGGCCATTCTGATTGGAGTTAGGTGGTATCTCAGTGTGGTTTTCATTTGCATTTCTTTGATGATTAGTGAGGTTGAGCATTTTTTTTCATGTATCTGTTGGCTGCTCATATGTCTTCTTTTGAGAAGTGTCTATTCATAGCTTTTGCCTACTTCTTAATAGGACCTTTTGTTTCCCTTTCGGCACATTTGCATTCCTTGTAGATCCTGGATATTAGGGCTTTGTCAGATATATAGTTGGCAAATATTTTTCCCATTCTGTGGGCTGTGTCCTCACTCTCCTGATGGTTTCTTTTGCTTTGCAGAAGCTTTTCAGTTTGACGAGGTCTCATTTGTTTATCTTATCCCTTATGGCATGAGCTTGTGGAGTTTGGGTCAGGAATTGGTTGCCTATTCTAATTTCTGTAAGGGTGTCTCCTGCGTTTTCTAGGATTTTTATAGTTTGAGATTTTACGTTTAGGTTTTTGATCCATTTGGAGTTGATTTTTGTGTATGGTGATAGGTAGTGGTCTTGTTTTAATCTTCTGCATGTGATCAATCAGTTTTCCAGCACCATTTACTGAATAGGTTCTCCTCTCCCCAGTGGTTGTTGTTGGAGACTTTGTCAAAGATGAGTTGGTTGAGAAATTGAGGCTTGCTTCTGGAATCTCTGTCTTGTTCCATTGGTCTATATGCCTGTCCTTGTGCCAATACCAGATTGTTTTGATTATTGTAGTCTTGTAATAAAGTTAACTCCCACTTTGTTTCTTTCGCTGAGGATTGTTTTGGCTTATCTGTGGTCATTTATGTTTCCATATGAATCTCTGTATTGTGGTTTTCAGGTCTGAGAAGAATGATGTTGGTAATTTAATGGGTCTTGCATTGAATCTGTTGATTGCCTTGGGTAAGATGGACATCTTAACAATGGCGATTCTTCCAATCCATGAAGTACATCACTACTTTGAACAGTGATCTTTTCACATTTTAAAAAATAACCATATGGAAATTATAGAAATGAAAAACAAAATAACAGAAAAATTTTAAAATTGCTATATAGGATCAATAGTAGAGTGGATATTACAAAGATTTGATCAGTGAACTTTTGCAAATTAAAACCACACTGATATACCACCTAACTCCAGTCAGGATGGCTATCATCAATAACTCAAAAAACAACAGATGCTGGAGAGGATGCGGCGAAAAGGGAACACTTCTACACTGTTGGTGGGAGTGTAAACTAGTACAGCCTCTGTGGAAAACAGTGTGGCGATTCCTAAAAGATCTAAAAATCGACCTTCCATATGACCCCACAATCCCCCTACTGGGAATATACCTGGAAGAACTCAAATCACTCTATAAAAAAGATTCCTGCACACGTATGTTTATTGCAGTATTGTTCACAGTAGCAAAAACATGGAACCAACCATGCTGCCCATCAAAAGAGGATTGGTTTAAAAAAAATGTGGTACATATACATGATGGAATATTACACAGCCCATAAAGAAGAACAAAATCATGAACTTCACAGCAACCTGGATGGACTTAGAGTCTATAATACTGAGTGATCTTTCACAGAAACAAAGAAATGAGTATCACATGTTCTTACTCATAAGCAGACCTTGAACAATTATCATAATATTGTACGAAAAGGATTGGCAGTAGCAGGAAACTGCCGGGAGGGTAGCGGGGAAGCTGAATTGGCAGTAGTGGAAATCTGTCTGGGGAGGGAGGGGCACCTCATCAGCAGTGGTGCCTCCATAATGAACGTTTGTATACCTAGTCCTGAATTGTACCCCAATTCTTTAAAAGGAAAAGAAAGAAAGAAATGAATCAGTGAACTTGAGAATAGATCCATAGAATTTACCCATGTGAACAGCAGAGATAAAATAAACAGAAAAAAAATGGATAGGGCTTTAGGGACCTGTTGGAAATAACAAAAGATCCAACATTCATATCATCAGAGCCCCAGAAGAATATCCAAATCAAAGACAGTACTTGACAAGAAACCTATAGATGAATATTTTTCATGAACTTAGACACAAAAATCCTCAACGATATTAGCAAAACAAATCCAACAATGTGTGAATGAATTATACTCTGTGGGATTTATTCCATATATACAAGGCTGGCTCAGTATTTTAAAATCAATCAATGTAATCCACTGTATCAACAAACTAAAGAGGAAAAAATTGTATGACCATATGACATAGAAAAAGTATTTGATAAAATTCAGCATTTATTCATAACAAAAACTCTCAGCACACTAGGAACAGAGGGGAACTTCCTTAACCTCACAAAGAACATCTACAAAAACCCGACAGCTGACATTATACCTAATGATGAAAGACTGAATTATTTCCCTCTCAAATCAGAACAAAGCAAGCATATCTGTTCTCACTACTTCTATTCAACATTGTACTGGAAGTTCTAGCCAGCACAATGGCAAGAAAGAAGAAAAAATAGCTCTAGTACCACAAGGCAAGAAAAAGAAATAAAAGGCATACAGATGGGAAAAGATCAAATGAAACCTTTTCTATTTGCAGAAGACAATTGTCTACATAAAACCTCCAAGGAATCTTTTTTTAAAAGCTCTTCTAGAACTAATACTTGAACTCAGTAAGGTTGTATGATGCCAGATAAACACACAAAAATCAATCATATTTCTATATACTAACAATGTGGAAATCTAAATAAAGAATACAATACGATTTATAATTGCTCCAAAGAAAATGAAATATTTAAGTATAAACTTAAAAAACATACAAGGATCTATATGTTGAAAACTACAAAACACTGAGGAAATAACTCAAAGACCTTAATAATTGAAGACACTGTATTCATAGATTGGAAGATTTCAGCATAGTGAAGATATAAATTCTCCCCAAATTGCTCTACAGGCTAATGAAATCCCTGCCAAAATTCCAGTGAGGAGTTTTGTAGACATAGATATTCTTATTCTAAAATTTATATGGAAAGGCATAAGGTCGAAGGAAGCTAAAATGATTTTGATAAGGACTAAATTGGAAAAAAAATCACTGTTCCCAATTAAAAGGCTTACCATAAGAGGTCTGATAATTAAGTTCACGAATTATCCTTGAAAAAGTGCTACATACCTCATTGCTGAATATCACTATGAGCACCTTCAAAGTACTCCCCTTGGGAAGCTATGCATTGACACCAGCTCCTAGTTCACCTATCAAAGCAATTCTGGAATACTTTTTACGGAATGGCCATCAGAGCTGTCTTTGTATTTCCCTTAATATCATCAAAATGTCTTCCTTTCTTTTTTTTTTTTTGAGTTGGAGTCTCACTCTGTCGCCCAGACTGGAGTGCAGTGGCCGCTCCTGGCCACTGCAGCCTTGACCTGCTGGGCTCCGGTGATCCTTACGCCTCAGCCTTCCAAGTAGCTGAAACTACAGGAGTGTGCTACCACGCCCAGTTGACTTTTGATTTATTGTAGAGATAAGGTCTTGCTGCCCAGGCGGGTCTCGAACCCGCGGGCTCAGGCAATCCACTTACCTCAGCCTCCCGAAGGCGCGGGATTACAGGCTGAGCCACCGAGCCCAGCCAAAATGTCTTCCTTTCAATCTTTCTTTATCTTTAGGAAAATAAAAATGTCATTGAGGGCCAGATCAGGTGAGTAGGGAGGGTGTGTTTTAATACAATTACTTGTTTACTGGCTAAAAACTCCCTAACAGATAGTGTTATGTGAGCTGGTGGATTGTTGTGATGCAAGAGCTCCTTCAAGACCATTTTTACACACAGTTTTCTCATGCTAAGATTTTCAGTTAAGATTTTCCTAACTGTTTCTTTGTTGGTGTTTATTTGGTCTGCTATGCTTCTCACAGTCAGCCGACAACTTTGATGCACAGTTCTATGGATTTTTGCAGTGTTTTCCTCAGTTCTGCTTGTTACTGGCTGTCCTGCCTTCTCTTCATCAGTGATACTTTCTCTCCTCTCAGAAAAAACGTTTAATCCCTTTGTACATGGCTGTTTTCTTCATGGTATTATCCCCATAAACTTAAACTAACATATCCCTGATTTCACTTCCACTCTTGCCAAGTTTAACAAGAAATTTAATGTTTGTTCATTGCTCTAATTTAAGCTCTGACATTCTCACAACAGCACACAGAAGCATGCAACAACAATAATGAATGCCACTCAGTAAGACACTGCCACATATCAACACAATCTCAGCTGTGAGACGCTGATATACCAAGATTATGAAACCTTACCAAGTTGTTTGTGCAGTGCTACCAACATAAGCACATGTTGGCAAGTTTGCAAACTTAATTATCAGCACTCATATATGACTATAGTAATCAAGACAGTGTAGTGCATGGACATAGAGAATGAAATGATAGATAGTGGAGACTTGGAAGGGTGAGGGGGTTGCAGTGGGGAGGATAATGAGAAATTGGTTAATGGGTACAATGTACATTATTCAAGTGATGGATACCCCAAAAATCCTGACTTGACTTCTATACAATTTATGCATGTAACAAAATTGTACATGTACCCCATAAAATTATACAAGTAAAAAAGGGGGAAAAGTATGGTAATAGCAGAGGGTAGACACATAGATCAATAGAAAAAAGAGAATCCAGAAGTAAACCCATACAAATTTGTTCAACTGATTTTTGACGAAAGTGTAAGAGCAATTCAATAGCCTTTTCATTTAATACTTTGGGAGCAATTGATATCCATAAGCAAAAAGAGTGAACTTTTACCTAAACATTCCACCTTACACTAAAGTAATTCAAAATGAACCACAGACTTAAATGTAAAGTGCAAAACTATAAAACTTTTAGAAAAAAACACACAGGAGAAAATCTTCATTCAAGCACTCTTAGGCTTGACCCTGTAAGTGCTATTCATATTTTAAAAATCATTAAGTTAGATTTCATCAAAAATCTTTGCTATATGAAAGGTCCTATTTAAAAGAATGAAAAGACAAGCTTCAGACTGGGAGAAAATATTTGCAAAGCACATCCCTAATGAAGGACTCATATCTAGAAAATATAAAAACTCTCAAAGGTCAAACAATCTGATTAGAAAGTGGGCAAAATAGGTGAATAAACATTTAACCAGAGAGGATGTACAGATGGCAAATAAAACACGAAAAGATGCTCAATATCATTAGCAATTAGAGAAGTGAAAATTAAAAGCTCAAGAAGATATCACTACACATGTATCAGAATGGCTAAAAAAAAAAAAATAAGTGACAACACCAAATGTTGGCAAAGATGCAGGGAAACTGGATCACTCATACGTTGCTGGTGTTCTCAACAGATTAATTATTAAACAAATTGTAATTTGTCCATGCCATGATTAATGATTAATACTATTTAACAATAAAAATAAATTGGTTATTGGTTCACATAATGACTTGAATCAATCTCCTGGAAATTTTGTTGGGTGAAAAAAGTCAATCTTAAAAAGCTATACACACTGTATGATTACATGACACTCTTAAAATGACAAAAAAGAGAGATAGGAAACAGATGAGAGGGTGCCAGGAGTTAGAGAATGGGGCAGATAGATGGTAGATGTGGCTACAAAATGTTCCTTGTGATGATAATACAGTTCTGTATTGTGTTGATGAACACATGAACCTATGCATGTGATAAAATTGCATAGAACCTAAAACACACACACAACCTAAAACATAAACACAAGCAAATAATTATAAGTAAAACTTGGGAAATCTGGACACGATTGATGGGTTGTAACCTCAAAATAGAAAACTTAATCTCAGAAAAGGGTAAAAACAAAAAATTGGGTCCTTGAACATTTTTCCAGAAACCAGACTAAGGAATCAAGCTCACTGTGCAGGTATGAAACTCACTGGCCATCTGGCTATCAGACAGGGTGGTTATAAAGAACAATGACTCCCCAGGACTCCCCAAGCCTGGGTATACAGCACCTTAGGGGCTCTGGCAATCCAAAGAAATTTTGCTTACCTTCTGAAAATCCTCAGTAACCACATTTAAATAAAAATCCCTTTAATGAAAAAAACAAAAACAGAAACAAAACAAACTTTAGCTATATAAATCTTCATACCAGAGGGCAACACTAAAAAATCAAAATAGAATGTCATAATCCATCTCCATTCCAGCCCTTATAAAACAAAAATCACTAGCTTAATCATTGTTCATAAGGGCCTATACAGGATTGTTAACTCTGTATAGTGAAAAGTGGCAAACAATCAGTCAGCTGTCTCTGATCACAAGAGAAACTAGGAAGGGAAATTAAGGCTGTAAATGATTGGTCACAAACTCTACTCTATTGCTAAGTCAAGGCCTCCAAACACGTACTCTGCCTTTTTCTTCTACTCGACGTGTTCCTTAGGAGGAGCTCAGAGGGTTTTCATAACCTTTTTCTCAAAGGTCTTTTTGCTGGGCATGATGGCTCACACCTGTAATCTCAGCACTTTGAGAGGCAGAGGAGAGAGGATTGCCTGAGCCCAGAGGTTTAAGACCAGCCTGGGTAACTTGGCAAGACCTCATCTCTACAATAAATCAAAATATTAGCTGGGCATGGTGGTGCATGCCTGCGGTTCCAGCTACTTGGAAGGCTGAGACAGAAGGATCGCCTGAGTCCAGCAGGTCGAGGATGTGGTGACCGTAAGTGTGCCACTGCATTCCTGCCTGGGCGACTGAGTGAGACTCCAACTCAAAACAAACAAACAAACACACAAACAAACAGCACAAAGGCCTTTTCATACCCATTCTTCAGACCTGGAGCATCTTGGACTTATCACTTGATTATTTTAGAGGGTAAACTTGATTTTGCAGAGGACTAAACAATGAAAAAAGCACATTTTTTTCCTGATTTTATTTTTCAAATTATATAGAAAAACCAACTGTATTGGCATGCAATTCTATGAACTTTAACACATACAAGGGGGGGGACCCAAAATAACTGGAATTTATTGATAAAACATTGTGTACTTATTCTTACGTGTTTAAACTTCAGTCACCTTCAAAGTATTCTTTGTTTGTCGCAATACACCTATCGAGATGCTTTTTCCACTGCTCGAAACTGTTTTTGAACTTGTCAATTTTGATGCCTTCTGGTGTTCCTGCTGTTTTATGTTTCGCCTTTTCCACGTAGGCAAAACATTTCCCATTGAGGACTTTTTTCATCGGAGAAACAAACAAACAAAACGTCACTGGGGGAAGATCAGGTGACTAGGAAGGGGAGGGCTCAGGGCTCATGCCATCTTTGGTCAAAAACTGCTGAACACTCAGCGTAATGTGGGCAGGTGTGTTGTCATGGTGGAAGAACCAGTCATCTATTTGCCACAACTCAGGACATTTCTTCTGCAAATCCTGAAGCAAACTTCTCAAAACTTCCAGATAAAATCTTTGATTGACTGCTTGATCCAGAGGAACAAATTTCGAGTATACTACAAGGGGACTGCCCTCCAAAAGATAGTTCCATTTCTTGGGGTCCACCCCTTGTATGTAGATTTGTGTAAACTGCAATCAGAATTCAGAGCCATTCCTTCATTCCCACAACTCCCTCATACTATCCCTTTGTATGCTGGCAATCACTGATATGTTCTCTATCACTATAGTTTTGTCTTTTTGAGAATATCATATTAATGGAATCACATAGTAGGTAACTTTGAAACAAGCTTCTTTCACTCAGCATAATGTCTTGGAGATTCATTACATCGTTGCATCTATCAATAGCTTATTAAAGTGCATGTTTTACTCAAAAATTACTCCCCAATGTTTTTCAGATTAGTTCTATAAGCAGGCTTTGTGATAGTGTAGCAACAGTATAATTTATGTGCAGTGCAATTCAGTCAAATAACTGACACTTATTTGCATGTTTCTCTTATCTAGTTCTTATTTTATTTTAGGAATGTGGGGTACAAGTGAGAATTAACTACATAAGTAGGTTGCATGCAGGTGAAGTGTGGGCTTCTTTTTTTAATTTTGAAGTTGTGGGGTACAATTCAAGGCTAGGTATAGGTCATGTGTAGGTAGTTTGGGCCTCACTTTGGTTCCCACTTCACCTGGTTTGCGATCAGGTACCCTTACTGATGAGGTGTGCCCCCTCTTCCTCCCTTGGCAGTTTCCCACTACTGCCAATCCATTTCTTATAGTATTATGATAAATGTTAGGGTCTGCTTATGAGTAAGAACATGTGGTACTCAGTTCTTTGTTTCTGTGATAGATCACCGAGTATTATAGACTCTAAGTTCATAAAAGTTGCTGCAAAGCTCATAATTTAGCTCTTGTCTATGACTGCATAATATTCCATCGTTTATATGTACCACAATTTTAAAATGCAGTCCTATTTCGATGGGCAGCATGGTTAGTTCCATGTTTTTGCTATTGTGAATAATACTGCAGTAAACATGTGTGTGCAGGTATATTTTTCATACAGTGGTTTGAGTTCCTCCAGGTATATTCCCAGAAGGGGGATTGCGGGATTGTATGGAGGGTTGATTTTTAGATCTTTTAGGAATCGCCAAGCTGTTTTCCACAGAGGTTGTACTAGTTTGCACTCCCACCAACAGTGTAGAAGTGTTCCCCAAGTGTGGGCTTCTAACTGGCCCTCACTTCCCCTGGTAGTGGACCAGGTACTCTTTGTGGTGTCACATGCTCCTCACCCTCCTCCCTCCCTTCCTCCCTTAGCAGTGCCCAGCAACTGCCAATCCCTCTCTTGTACTAATGTGATCAGTGTTCAGGTCCCATTTATGAGTGAGAAAATGCAGTATTCAGTTCTTTGCTTCTATGACAGATCACTAAGCATGATGGTCTTCAACTTCACCCAATTTTCTTCAAAGTCCACGATTTCATTCTCCTTTATCACTGCATAATACTTCATTGTGTATATGCACCACATTTTCTTTATCCAGTCCACTTTTGATGGGAAGTACTCATCTTGTTCTTAATCTGTTCCTTCTGATGAAAAATTTTTGAAAGGTAACAAGTAAATAGTAATTTCCAAACAAGCATTATTTTAGAGTTCTGAAACCAGAAACAAGCATCTTGGACTGCTTCTCAGGAACTGGGGAAACTTCCAGGACAGAAACAGCTAACAGAGTTCTGTACATACATATGGGTCTTGCTTAGAAGTCTCTGTGTGATCCTAGAGTCAGTCCCACATACAGTAGTAAGTACAACTGCCTCAGGAAGTAATGTTTTAAGTTTATAAACTGCCCCCCAAGTGCCCCCAAATGTCTCTTGCTAAGATTTAATCATGTCTGAGCTTTCCACCATTTGAATGACCCATTTGGGCTAAGGAATTCCAGAAGACTTCTCTAAAAATGCAGATGTGTCACTTATGAGGTTATTCCATTACGAAGTTGGGCCCTGAGGGATTAGAACAATACCTTTTGATTTGGGATGTGGGAACGGTCTGGAATAGTGCTCAGTGATGAGGAATGGGAACTGCAGCTGTAATTAATAAATGGGACAGGGAGTGACCCTGCCCAACCAGGTGTCAGCAGGGGATCCTGGAGCCCAGTGAGGTGGACCAGAAGGGGAGGAAAGTGCTAAAGTAGGGCTTGGGTCATGCTGAGAACAAACTTTGCCTGTTTCATAAATATGCCTGCATCATGCCCTGGTGGGCCCCACTATGGAGCTGGATAGCTAGATGCCTGTTTGTTTCTCCCTTATCAACCTACCACATAAACACTAAGTAAAGCTTTGAAAACGAATTCAACAACAGCAAAAGTTTATTAATTCAGTATACTTAGCCAAAACTAGAAATAAGGGCACCTTGTGATATTCTTTATCTATTTCCCCTTTATTTATTCTTTATCCATTCCCCCTTCTTTTGTGTTTACAGCCTTTTTCATTTCTCTCCATAGGTAAGCACCCTTGAGGTCCTACTTGTAAAAGAAACTCAATTGTCAAACATTTAAGACTGCCAGTTTCTATAAGGGAAGGGATTCAGTCTCAGGAGGCAGAATTTATCCTGAAACTGAGGGCAATAGGAAAATTCTTGCATGCTGCATTCAGAAGTAAGCTTCCCTTCTGCCCATAGTTAACCAAGGTCTTGGTCTTTTTCACCAATGTTATTTTACAGTTCGCCTCCACAGACACATAAACTAATAAAGTAAGGGTATGTCCAGTAACAACCAAACTCTGTCAATTAGCCAATGCCCAACAGTTGGTAAATTAATAGATTGTACTCAAGTTGACACTTTTTCAATCTAAGGGTCCATAAAACAGATGGCTACTTGTTCTATTCATATATAAGTGGATCTTAGTATATCGAAAGGATGTTTAAAACAACAAAAGCATAATTAAAAACACAATTTATCACCTTGATTCTTAACAGATTCAAACTATGCAGTAACAGCAGCCCTTGGTTAATAAGCAAAACAACAGTTTGACAGTGAAAGTATTGAAGCAGGCACAGTCATTCCTAAGGGGTTCTGGTCATGACACCTGTACACCAAGCAGGTGTGTTTAGGTGTGGCTTAGGAAGCGGAAGATCTGAGCATGAAGATATTCCAAATATTTTCAAATCATAAAGTCATAAAGGAAGTGCTATTTGAGTAAGAGCAGAAATAAAATACACTTAGGAAGTTAGTAAGACATGTTGAGACCCAAATGAGAATGAGAAAGAAATGCATCTTTAGAGTTGGTGCAGTCAGGAGTCTTTCATGTTGAGGCATGAACATTTTCAACTGGGGCAGTAACCTCCCCTCCATTTTTTGTTGATCTAATTTTCCATTTCAGTTGCTCCTTCTCTCTACCCAGCCCCCTGTGGGACTGCATGCTAATTATCTCATGGTGGTGATACCATCTGCTGAAAAAGCTGGCAGCTAAGCAATTTCCATCTTCCAAAATTGTGGCCTGCCTCTACCTGCCCTGGTACAAGAAGCAGAAAGCAGTGTGTTGTCCCCCAGACCCTGCTTCGGGGACTGAATCAGCTTGAATTAGATTGAAGCAGAAACTTAGAACTTATCCAGTTTTCTAAGCTGAAGCCTCTGCCTGTGGTATTACATACTGAAGTTTTGGGATTCAGCCTGTGTCTGCATGATGCCTACGTGGTAGACCAGAGTAGCAAGCACATTATGACCATGGTTCTGGGTCTGATGTAAAGGAACCAATTAATTTCTTGGCCATTTATTTTACCTCTATCACTGGCCACCTAGGCACACTTAAAACCTGTTTAGTCACAAGAGGATGAGAGGAGGTATAGATGATTCAGAATAATCCCGTCTTCAACCCTGATAGAAGAACAGAAAGGACACAGTTTACTCATAGATCGGTTGTACCATCTTTTCATGGAAAGGACAGTTGATCTTTATTCCAACCCCCTTTTAAAAGTATTTTAAACATCACAGTAGAAGCTAAGAACATAGGCATGACATTGGAAAGTTGTTCTGAACTGACAATATGGAAGAAGGTAGACAGGGTATGCTGTCCCTAGTCTAATTTTCTTCCTGTTAAGCTTGGGAAGTTTGGTAAGAATAGTTGGTGAGTTGAGAACAGTACTTAAACACCCTTTCTTTCACATATATTAAAATATGCTTAATGCGTTGTGACAACTGTGAGAAGTTTTGAAGAGAGACCAATATTCACTATCTCCTCAAAGTTAGCAGGGATGGATAGTAAATCTTGATTTGACTAGGGAAAGAAAGGTGATTTGAGTTTCCTCCTTTTGAGCCATTGACTTGATTTCAAGAAGGGACAACCTTACTGTTATAGAGCTGAACAGATACTAATAGCAAGAAGTCTACCACGTCTTTCCCTTTGACTCTCATTTCATTTTACTTACCATATTTTATGATTGGTATTTTAAGAATCTCTTATCATGAGCTTGAAAAGAATATAGTCAGCTTCTACCCATTTATATTAATGTGGGAGAGCAGTGATATGACTATAAGAAAAATATGGATAAACCAGAAGTCAAAGAATCATACGCAATCCCAACTGGAGGAGCCATAGAAGCAATTGAGGCCAGTTCTTTTACTTTTATATATGGAGAAATAGAAGCTCAGACAAGGAAGATGGCAGATCTCATGATTCCCATTCCTCTTCTCTTTCAATGATATGATATATGACTTTATTGCTTTGTATTTTCCAATCTAATTATGACTCTTCAAGGCTATAAGCTGGCATTCCTGGGGCATGTAAATATAACCAGCTTGATATTAAAGGAAATAGATCTGAACCATACAAATAGTAGGAAAAGCAAGGCCCAAATTAAACATTCGTCCTGAATGATCAGATCCAGAGTTGACTCTAGTTTTTGTTGTTAAGTGTTGGCATTCTCCTGGATTCTGTCCTTGGTCCTCTTTTCTTCTATTAAGAGTAGCTCTACATTCAGGGTTGGTCTGTCTGGTAAATGTGAGACTAACTCTGAATTGGCCTTCCTGCCCCTGGCAACCTCCATCCTAACTTTTTGCCTCTATGAATTTGGCTATCTTTGATTCCAAATATACGTAAGATCATACAGTTTTTCTCTTTTGTGCCTTGTTTATTTCACTTAGTATAATGTTTTCCAGCTCAACCCATGTTGTTGCAAATGGCAGAATTTCGTGTTTTTAAAAATAATATTCCATATATCTGTCCGCTCTCCTTCCCTCCCTCCCTCCCCTTCCATCTATATATCACATTTTCTTTAGCCATTCATTCATCAAAGGACATTTAGGTTGTTTCCATATCTTGGCTACTATGAATGCTGTTGCAATGAACAGGGGAGTGCAGATCCCTCTTCAACATACTGATTTTATTTCCTGTGGATATATACTCAGAAGCAGGATTGTTGGATCATACGGTAGTTCTATTTTTATATTTTTGAGAAACATCCATACTGTTTTCCATAATGGTTATATATTTTCACCAACAGTATACAAGGGTTCCCCTTTTTCTATATCTTCACCAACACCTACCTTTTGTCTTTTTAATAATAGCCATTATAACTGGAGTGAGGTAATATCTCATTGTGCTTTTGATTTTCATTTCCCTGATGATTAGAGATACTGAGTCCCATGGTGTATATCTATTAGTCATTTAAATTCCTTCTCTTGAGAAGTGTATATTTAGGCCCTTTACCCAATTTTTATTTGTTTGTATTTTTAGTATTGAGTTGTATGAGGTCCTTAATATTTTGGATAGTAATCCTTCATCAGATACATGGTTTGCAAATATTTTATCCCATTCCGTAGGTTGCCTTTTCATTTTGTTGTTTCCTTTGCTATGCAGAAACTTTTTAGTTTGATGCAGTCCCACTTTTCTATTTTTCTGTTGTTGTACGTGCTTTTGGTATCATATCCAAAATATTATTGCCAAGACCAATGTCAAAACTTTTTTCTCTATATTTTATCTCATAGTTCTATAGTTTTAGGTTTTATGTTTAACCATTCTGAGTTGATTTTGTGTATGGCATAAGCTAAGGGGTCTGTCTTAGTCTGTTTTCTGGTGCTATAACAGAATACCACAGATTAGGTCATTCATAAACAATTGAAGTTTATTTGGTTCATGGTTCTGGAGACTGGGAAGTCCAAAAGCATGGTGTGAGCATCTGGCAAGTGGCTTCACACTCCATCATTTTATGACAGAAGGGCCAACAAGCTTACAAGACAGAGAGAGAGAGAGAGAGAGAAAAAAAGGGGGGCTGAACTCCCATGATAACTATTCACTCCCACGATAATGGCACCAATAAATTTACCCTCATGACATACTCATCTCTTAAAGGTCCCACCTCTTAATAGAATCACAATGGCAATTAAATTCGAACATAAGTTGTGGAGGGAATACTCAAACCATAGTAGGGTCCAATTGCATTATTCTGCATGTAGATATCCAGTTTTTCCAATACCATTTGTTAAACAGACTATTCTTTCCCCCGTCTGTATTCTTGACACCCTGTTGAAGATCAGTTGACCATAAATGTGTAGGTTTATTTCTGGGTCCTCTATTCTGTTACTTTAACCTATATGTCTGTTTTTATGTCAATGCCTTACTGTTTGGATTACTATGGCTATGTAATATAATTTAAAGTCAGGAGGTGTGATACCTCCAGCTTTCTTCTTCTTGCTTAATATTGCTGTGGCTATTCAGTGTCTTTTGTGGTTGCATATGAATTTTTAATTGTTTTTTCTATTTCTGTAAAAATAATTGGTGTTTTAGTGGGGATTGCATTGAATCTATAGATTGATTTGAGTAGTATGAACATTTTAACAATATTAATTTTATTCTTCCCATCTATGAACATGGGATGGCTTTCCAGTTATTTGTGTCTTTTAAAATTTCTTTCATCCATGTTTTATAATTTCCAGTGTACAGGTCTTTCACTTCTTTGGTTAAGTTAATTACTAAGTATTGTATTCTTTGTGTTACTAATGCAAATGAAATTGTTTTCTTAATATCCCTTTCAGATAGTTTGTTGTTAGTTTATAGAAATGCCAATGATTCGATATCTGCCTGGGGAAGGGGGGGCATACCTCATTAATAAGGGTACCTGCAAAATGAATATTTGTATACCTAACCCTGAATTGTACCCCACAGTTTTAAAATAAAAATTAAAAGAGAGAGAAAAAAAGAAATCCCACTGATTTCTGTATGGTTTTGCATCCTGTAACTTTACTGAATTCATTTATTAGTTTCAGCTGTTTTTTGTGTATGTGCATGTGTGGAGTCTTTAGGGTTTTTACATATATTAACATGTCATCTGCATACAGAAACAATAGTACTTCTTTCTTTATGATTTGGATGCCTTTTATTTTTTTCTTTTGCCTAATTGCTCTAAGATTTCCAGTAGTGTGTTTAACAGCAGTGGAAAGAGTGAACATTCTTGCCTTGTGCCAGATCTTAGAGAAAAAGCTTTCAGCTTTTCCCCATCAGCATGATGTTTGTAGGGGATTTTTCATATATGGGCTGTATTGTGTTGAAATAAGTTCCTTCCATAGCTATTTTATTGAGAGGTTTTATCCTGAAGGGATGTTGAATTTTGTCAATTTTTTCTTTGCATCTCTTGAAATGATTGTTTGGTTTTGCTTTCAGTTTGTTAATGTGGCATATCACATTGATTGATTTGCATATGTTGAACCATTCTTGCCTCCCAGGTTTCTTGCATCCCACTTGATCCTATTGCACAATCCTTTAATGTGTTGTTGAATTTGGTTTGTTAATATTTTATTGAGAATCTTTGCCTTTATTTCGTCTGGGATATTGGCCTGTAGTTTTCTTTACTTGTAGTGTGTTGTCTGGCTCATGGTATCAGGGTGATACTGGCCTTATAAAAATGAGTTTTGAAGTGTTTTGTCTTCTGTGTTTTTGGAAGAGTTAAAGAAGGACTAGTATTGATTATTCTTTGAGCATTTGGTAGAATTCACCTGTGAAGCCATCTGGTCCTGGGCTTTTCTTTGTTGGAAACATCTCTCTCTCTCTCTCTCTCAGTTCTGCAGTTGTTTATTGAGCATTGGCTATGTGCTAGACATTGTGATAGGTGCTGGCAATAAAATGACATGTTAAATAGAATCATACTCTAGAAGCTTCTATTCCATTGGAGTTGACAGATTACTGCAGTGTGATAAATGATATAATAAAAGATGCATCCCTGAGGAATGGGAGACTTGGGTCATTTGTAGATATAGCATAATAATCAAAGACAAGATGCTGGTGACTCTAGCTGTTGCCAGCTTCCCAAGAGAGAGAAGACTTAAGCTAGAATGAACCAGCCTTTACCATCCCAGGGAACCCAGAGGGCCAAAGGCTCAAATGTGAAGCTGAGAGTGAGACTGCTGGGTGAGAGCACCAAGAAGGGAGATACCTTGGGGTCAGGTCCCTTATACGAAGGACGTCATCCAGTGACGTGGTCCTGGAAAGCACCACAATGAAGGCACAGATTAAGCTGAGTTTTCTTTTTTTTCCTTGTTTTTTTTTTTCTTTTTATCATTTTATTTGAAAGATGTGGGGTACAATTTAGGGTTAGGTATGCAAACGTTGATTATGCAGGTACCCTTGTTGATGAGGTGTGCCCCTCCCTACCCTAGCAGTTTCTCTCAACTACCAATTCCAACCCCCTCCCCTGGCAGTTTCCCACTACTGCCAATCCCTTTCTTATAGTATTACAATTGTTCAAGGTCCACTTATGAGTGAGAACATATGGAATTCTGTTCTTTGTTTCTATGATAGATCACTGAGTATGATTGACTGCTGGAAGTATTTCAATAGCTGATTTAATCTCCTTGTTTGTTATAGATCTGTTCAGGCCTTTTATTTCTTTTTGATTCATTCTTGCTAAGTTGTATGTTTCTAGCAATTTGTTAATTTCTTCTAGGTAATACAATTCGTTGTTTATAATAGTCCTTTATGATCCTTTTTATGTATGTAGTGTCATACATTATAATGTCTCCACTATAACTTTTAATTTTATTAGAATGTTCTCTCCTTTTTTTTCTTGGTGTAAGTAAGAGTTTGTCAATTTTCTTTTAAAAAAACCAACCCTTAGTTTCATTGATTTTTTTCTATTGTTTTAATATTCTCTAATTTATTTCATCTTTAATCTTCCTTCTGTTAACTTTGGACTTAGTTTGTTTTTATTTTTCTAATTCCTTGAGCTTTAAAGTTAAGTTGTTAACTGAGATCTTTCTTCTTTTTTAGCATAGGTGTTTATCACTATAAACTTCCTTCTTAGTGTTGCTTTTGTTGTGTTTCATAAGTTTTGGTTAAGCATATTTTTGCTTTTGTCTTCCTCAAGGTATTTTTAAAATTACTTTTTGATTTTGTCTTTTACTCAATGGTTGTTCAAGAGTATATTATTTTCACATTTTTGTAATTGTTTTCTTTTTCCTTCTGTAACTTATTTCTAATTTCATTCCACTGTGCTCTGAAAAGATACTTGGTATGACCTCAATTTGTTAAGACTCATGTTGTGACCTAACATGTAATCTGTCCTAGAGAATGTTTCATGTGTACTTGAGAATAATATGTGTTCTGGTGCTGTTGGATAGAAAATTCTGCATATGTCTGGTAGGTCCATTTGGTCTACAGTGTTGTCCAAGTCAGTTGTTTCTTTAATGATTTTCTGCCTGGATGATCTAATTATTATTATTATTATGTCATATCTCACTCTGTTGCCCAGGCTGGAGTACAGTGACATACTCATAGCCACCACAACCTCAACCTGCTGGACTCAGGCAATCCTGCTTCAGCCTTCCAAGTAGCTGGAACCACAGGCACATGACACGATATCCAGCTAACTTTTCTGACTTATTGTAGAATCGAAGTTTTGCCAAGTTGTCCAGTCAGGTCTTGAACCCCTGGGCTCAGGTAATTTGCTCTCCTTGACCTCCTAAAGTTTTGCTATTACAGTCATGAGCTACTGTGCTCAGCAGATCTATCCAACATTAAAACGGAGTATTGAAGGCTCCTATTGTTATTGTATTGGTATAAATTCCTCACTTCAGATTCGTAAATGTTTCTTTTATGTATTTAGCTGCTCTGATATTGGGTGCATATACATTTATAATTGTTATATTTTCCTGTTAATTGACATTTTATCATTACATAATGACCTTATTTGTCTCTAGTACCAGTTTTTGACTTAAGTTCTATTTTGTATATGTAAGTGTAGCCACCCCTGCTCTCTTTTGGTTAATATTTACATGAAATATCTTTTTTTTTCTTTTTTTTGAGTTGGAGTCTCACTCAGTCACCCAGACTGGAGTGCAGTGGCCACTCTCGGCCACCGCAGCCTCGACCTGCTGGGCTCTGGTGATCCTTCCACCTCAACCTTCCAAGTAGCTGGAAGTACAGGTGCGCGCTACCACACCCGGCTAATTTTTTTTATTTACTGTAGAGATGAGGTCTCGTCAAGTTGCCCAGGCGGGTCTTGAACCCGCGGGCTCAGGCAATTCACTCACCTCGGCCTCCCAAAGTGCGGGATTACAGGCTGAGCCACCAAGCCCGGCCTGAAATATCTTTTTAAATCCCTTAACTTTCAGCCTATGTCTAGAGTGAGTCTCTTGTAGATAGTATATCACTGTATCTTTTTTTTTTGTAAATTTATTTGGCCACTCTATGCCTGTTGATTAGGGAGTTAAATTCATTTACATTTAAAATAATTAATGCTAGGTAAGGACTTACTATTGCCATTTTGTTCATTTTTTTTATGTTTTGCAGTTTTTTTGTATCTCTCTTCCTGTCTTCTTTTGTTATTTTATTTTCTGTAGTTTATCAACTATTGATTGAACCACTTGTAGTGGTCTCCTCCTAACTTATCTCTCTGGACTCACAACTGCCCTCCTTTAATCCTACTGTAAGTTGATTTAAGACAATTTAGCCTCTCACATCATCAAGTACTTTTTAGTGATATCAGTAGCCTCTAATGTCTAGAGATGACTGTGGATTGTAGCCATCTCCTACAGTCTACCTACTAGTTGGTGTGTTCTAATAAAAATACAACTTTGACCCAATTCTGTCAATCATGCATTTTATTTATTTATTTATTTCTTTTCTCTAGTAATGAACTATATAAATGATCCCTGAAAGCATAGTCTTACTCATACATTTTTAAAGCAATTAGACATAGTCTTGAAACTTGTCCTTATAAACTCCATTAAACCTCATGCAAGAATGGTTCACTTGAAGCACATGGAGCAATTCTTCTGTAGTAGCATTTTAGCTAAATGTCAGATCAAGCAACAGAATCTTCCATTAACCGTCAGGATATGGGACCCAGCAGTTTCCTAAAGTGCCATTCCGGGATCACCAGTTTCTTAGGCTTCATTCACGTGAGGGCCAGACAGAAATGTCCATCCATATATCTAGAACACTACTTATTTCACCAACGAAAGACATTTTAGTGTAAATGCACAAACCCTCTAGTGTAGATTTAGGTAGATTGGCTGAAGCTTTTCAGCAAATGTCTCTTGAGTGTGGACTCATAATTAGAGTCTTTCAGATGCAAACTAAGTACTGCTGGAATGTATTCATCATTGGGGGTACTTTAGATACTGACTTCCCCATAGTATATGTATATCTATATGTACATGCATATGTATAGGGGTATGTGTATCTCATACTGTCTATGCTGAGTATTTTAGAAAATATTTTATTTTAAAGATGTGGTGTACAATTCAGGATTAAGTATACAAGTGGACATCATACAGGTAAAGTTTGGGCCTCCCTTTGGTCCCCACTTTGCCTGGTTTTAGATCAGGTACACTTATTGATGTGTCTCCCCCCACCCCCACACCGGCAGTATCCCACTACTGCCATTCCCTTTCTTATAGTATTATGGTAAATGTTCAGGGTCTGCTTATGAGTGAGAATTGCAGACCATATAACAAATCTACCCTCCCAGGTATGTCTGTCCACATTGTTCTCCTGCATAAAACCCTTCTTTTCCATTATTATCTGTTGCCTATAAAATAACATCTAAACTCCTTCAACTGACATACAGGCCTTTCCAAACCTGCCACTACCTATTCCTTCCTTGTACTCCAGTGGAGAATTACCAAACTGTTTGCAGTTAGCCTCCAGCAACAATGCTGCTATATGCTTGTGTTTTGGGATCACGTGTCTGCTCTGTCTGGTATAACTTTCCCACCTTTCTTCACCTGACTAACTCTTACTCACTGCCTATATCTCAACTCCAGGCATCAGATTTTTCAAAAAGCCTTTCCTGTAACTTTACTCAGAGCTAAGCTAATTTATTTTCTTTAACACTTCTTAAAAGTTAATATATGCATTATAGGAAACTGAAAAACACAAGAAGTCTATAGTGCTTACTCTGTGCCGGGAACTATTCTAAGCACATTTAATCTTCACAACAATTATATAAATTAGGTTCTATTATTATACCATTTTTCAGATGAGGAAACTGAGGCACATAGATGTTTAACTTTCCCATGGTCGCATAATTTGTAAGTGACAGATTTGCACTTCAAACCCAGGCTGTCTGGCATCAGAATCTGTGCTCTTAATCCATATACTTTCCTGCATTCTTGCAGCAGCCCAGGCAAGCCTCTACCTTAGCATTTAGTGTAAGAGTTTGATAATATATCTTTGTATGTGTCTGCTAATCTACCATGAGGCTCCTAAAACTCACTAGTATCTAAAGCAGTACTATATAGCTGTTGAAATCATGGAGTTTGAAATTCAATACGCCTAGGGTTAAGTTTCACCTCTGCTGTGTTATAGCTGTGCAACCTTAGGCAAATGATTTAACCTTTCTATGACTTGTTTTCCTCATCTGTGCAGTTGCAGTAAAAATACCTTACAGGGTAATGGAAAGAATGAAATGAGATGATGTATCTAAAGCACTTGGAAAAGGGTCTTACATAGTAAGAAACTCTTGGTAATTCTTGACACTTACAACTAGTTGTTATTGTCTTTACATCTCCAGCAAATATTATGGTGCCTGGAAAACAGACATTTGAGCATTATATGTTGAACTGAACTATTTTGGAAAACTTTAGGCTAATACAGATAGCTGAAGTATATCTTAGTGTATATGACTTCAGAAGTGATTCTCTGTAGTTAAGCAGAATGTGCTACCTCATTTTGCTAGGGCACCCATAAAAGTTTTACCTTCAAAGGTTAGACAACCTTGCAACTTTCCAGTCATGCAACTAATAAGCATATCTTTCTGGTCCTCCAAGCCATCAATTTTAATGCAGCTGAAGCTTAGATGGGATAGCTCATCACTTTGAAGTTAGTCTTGTTATCCTAAGTCATCTCATCACCATTCAAAATGAAAAGAGAACCCATTTTGTTTCCTTTTCTTAGAACAAGGGCTTCAGAACTCCCCAGGGCTAGCCATTCTTATTGGATCTTTGACCTTCTCAGTTCTGAAATTTGTATGCAAATTTCCTTCCCTGCATCCCAGGACTTTGATCCTTTTTGCTATAGATTTTATTTGTCAAATGGATGAAAAATGCAGTTATTAGACATGCCCAGGTTGCCTTTAGAGAGTGTGATTTAAAAGTTCCCAAATATGACCAATGATTTTCTCTTCCCTAAGGATCTTGCAAAGCCTCTAGGTCAGCCCCATTATCATCAGTGATCACTTTTCAGAATTTCAGGTGGAAAGAGAAGGTGGATGAAATTGAACTGAACCTGCTTTAATCCCAGTCATTGCCTAAAATCTGACCATTTGATTAAATCTCTGATAGTTTGTTATGTTGCTACTTTGCTTAGTTTTCTCTAAAAACCGAGGTATAGAGCCTTCCCCACCCAGCACCAAAAGAAAAGAAAAAGAAAAAGTCCAGTTATTTGAGGGTTCTTGATCCTCAGATGCTGAGGAGATTTAATGTAAGGAAAGAAGGACTCTAGTGTGAATTTGGTCAGGAGAAGCTGCATGGAGAAGGTATCCAGCCAGACCATAAAGGATCGGTAGGGAGTTCCAGAGTTGAGGAAGAGGAGTTGGGCATGAGCCAAAGCACACAGTGCACATAATAAACTAGGGTCAATGCCTGTGGTTTTATGCTCAGGGCAAGGCTGGGATTGCCCTCTATTTTTCTGTTCAAAGGATCAGAAACAAACTATGAAAGGTCCAGAAACAGAGATTAAAAAATGTTCATCCCTAGGAAAAAGCATTGGCTGGGAGTGAGAAGATACAGTTTCTTTTCATCCTTTTTCTTCTTTCTTTCTTTTTTTTTTTTAGAAACAGTGTCTGGCTGTTTTCCAGGCTGGAGTTCGGTGGCTATTCACATGTATGATCGTAGTGCCTTAGAGCATCAAACTCCTGGCCTTAAGTGATTCTCCTGCCTCAGCTTCCTGAGTAGCTGGGACTACAAGCACACACCACTGTGCCTGGTCAGAGACGTGATTTCTGATCCTGGTTCTTCCACTGACTTGTTCTATAATCATGGTCAGGTCATTTAAACCTCTCTCAGAACACTTCCTTATCAGTAAGATAGAGATAGATTTATGATCATGCTACCACACAAAGCTGGGGAGGGTTAGGTGAAAGCTTACAAATATCAATCAGATATAAATTACTGAGATACTATTATTTTTATTTTATTTTTTTCTTGAGTAAGAGTCTAACTCTCTTGCCTCGGCTAAGTTCAGTGACATGATCATGGCTCACTGCAGCCAGAAACTCCTGAGCTCAGTTGATCCTCCTGCTTTAGCCTCCTGAGTAGTTGGAACTACAGTCACATGTCACCACTCCTGGCTGATTTATCTATCTATCTATCTATTTATTTATTTATTTATTTATTGTAGAGACAAGGCCTCGCTATTTTGCCCAGGCTGGTCTCAAACTCTTGGGCTCAAGCAATCCTCTTGCCTCAGCCTCCCAAAGTGCTGCGATTACAAGAGTGAGCCACCATGTCCAACTGAGATACTAATATTAAAGCATAGATGTCACAGGAAAAGAGATTACCTTTAGCCTTGTCAACTTGCATCTTATTAGGTAATAATTGCCAGCTGCTCAGGGGCTCCAAGAAATGGGTGTCAGGTAACAGAGAAGAGAGAGGATTTTTTAAAAAACAACGAAAAAATTAAAGCTCAGAGAGTTTTCATTGCTGCCCAGTTATTGAGCAGGGACTGGGCCGATGCTAAATGTAAATTATTTTACTGTTTTGCACCAAGACCCTGAAACCTAGTTGTATCTCTTTGGAAGACCCTCTACAAGTGACTCTATTGGTGAGAATTTCAAAGACAGTAAGCTACTGAGGGGAATATTTTGGAAATTGGCAGCTATTTCAGATACAAGTAGTTTAACCTCTTTGTGTTCCTTAATCTTCATTGATCTCTGAGTGATTTGATAGACCCTTAAGCTTCCAGTAGGTAAACCTTTTTAATTCTACTGATACAGAATTCTAATACAAATAAATTTATTTTATGTGCTTCTATAAAACCTTGTACATTTTGATTCTATTCTATGTAAACTATTTATCATTCTTTTGAGCCTAACTTGGAAGAGAGAACTGGGAGTTGATAACATTGTAAAAGGAGGTAGTGTAATAGGCAAACAAGCATTAAATATTTCTACAGTGAAGTCTCAGGAGAGAGAAAGCAAGTAAAAGTAAAATGAGTAAACCAAAGAATTGTACTTGACAAGATCAGCATTCGAGGAGTTAAGGTTTATATAAGAAAGTCTGTCAAGCATGTACCTAGGTAGAGGAAGAGAAAGGGAGATGGAAAGAGAGAGAAGAGAAGAAACAGAAAGGGAGAGAGAGGGAGGGAGGGAGGGAGAGGGAAAGGGAGGAGGAGGGAAGGGATGGAGGAAGAGTGCACAGCCACTCAAGTCTGCTGCCCTCCCACACCTGGTAACTGTGTCAGAGCCCTGTTGGTGTTTGTCCTTAATCATCATAGTCATTTCAGTCCTCTTCCTAGTCTCTTTGCCAGTCACCACGCTTTTCAGCTACCAGGGAAACTTGACCAAGAGGAAGAGAAAGACAAAGAAGCATTCAAATTCCTCTCTGACAACTTCACTAGTCTTCCAGAACATCTTTTCTTTGGGAATCAGAATCCTGTCATCCCGGAAGACCCTCCCAGCACTCCATGAAGAAATTGGTACTGCCTTTCCCTCCACTCTTGTCTCTTCAGTCAACACTCAACATGATTTTCAGAAGAGGCTGCTAGTTATCCTTCTAGAAGCATATTTGACCAGTTTCTTAACGATATTTCACAATTTAAAAGCAGAAAATTTAAACTTTAGACAACTTCAGATTTAAATGATCTAAAAAGGAATTTAAGTAAACCTGGGACTTTGTTGTAGAAGTTCCAGGCTTCCTTTTGTAAAGAATGCAGGATAATAAATAACTACTCTCTTTGGTCAACTCAGAAAAATCCTTGTTCCTACATCTTCTTGAATCTAGCCCCTATATATGAGAGGATTTGGAACATAATTTTGTATAAGATTGGCGCCTTAAGGCCATTCTCTTGACAAAATTTCACCTTGTAGGTCTCTGTTGAATGAAGGAGTTGGTGGAAGATCAAATTTGTGTGCTAACATATGACTTTAATCAGAGTCTGAAAATGATCTCTTGTTAATATTTTCATACTGGATCATTTTAAAAACATAGCACTTTTGTTCTGGTGAAGACAGAGAAGCTGATATTCATCCCCATTGTCTACTCCCTACCCAGTGTATTTTATATAAACTCACAGATTTTTAAAAACAAGTTTAATAGTTTGCTATTATAACATAATTGCAATATTATACCAGAGATATTATCTAAGCATTTTCCAATTTAGAATGCATGAATAAATTCTCTAAAATTCTTAAGGGAAGAGTATCTATTTTTCTCAGCTAAGTAATCTGTCAGTTCAAAAGGTAAAAGGAACATTTCTTCTTATATAAAAAAAGGTGGCCTGTATTTTGGAGCAGTGTTTTGACAAGCATTTGTGAGCTCCCTGCTGGTGGATTTAAAAACCGCCTTGGCAATCTCATTGCAACTATGAAGAATACTATGCCCCTTTCCACCTAAGGGCCAAAACATAGTGTCTAGAGAATCTGTGACGGTAACACTAACTCCGTCAATTTCAATATATGGCATTCAAGTTCTCCCTGGATGCTGACAACCAGTCAACACATGGGAAAAGAGAGAGTGGAAAATATATGTGGGCTTCTTAGATTGGCCTGGATGTCACATACATATCTTTTATCAACATTCTATTAGTGGAAGAATACTTGTTATAAGGCCCCACCTAGATGCAAGAGGAACTGAGAAATGGTAGTTCCTTTGTTGAGTAATTCACAGTCACAATTTATCATGATGAAAGGGCAGTACAGATATTTGGGGGATAGTTAAACATCTTTGCCATAATTGTATTTTGCCAGTTATTAAGTTACTGTTTCAGCTCTAAAGCCCCTCTTCTATACCCTGCTTTGCGATGATAGCACCAGGGAACTGCAAACCAGTGACTGCTTTGTCTGCTGGCTCTGTTAGGTTTTGCCAACAGGGGGCAGTGGAGAGAGACTACAAAGGTGGAAGAAAAAGAAAATTATTCCTACCTGTTTGCTGACTATGGTTTTCCTGTCTGCTTGTAGTTCCTGTGAGCATCACCCCAGCCTTGCTTCTTTGCCCTGAAGTCACGTCTTTCCTATAGCATCAGGTGTCCATTGCAGTTTTTCCATCTCATTATGCTGGACTCAGAGACAACATCAATGTCTGTGCCCCCTCCCCAGAAGTCTGGGTCCTAGCACCACAGGGGCCTTCCTATAGGCTCAGAGACTTCAGCCCCAGCAAGCAGGTGTCTACTTTTCAGAAGTATGAGTTTTCACTCCAAAGAGCCCTTTCCCCAAGTTTTAATAACTACAACGTCTTCACTTTTATTCCCCAGCCTAGGGGAACTTCTTCCTGCAGTTTTTACCTTTGTGATACCTTAGAGAGGCACAATCCAATAGAAATATAATGTGCATTACATGCTAATATTTTTAATTTTCTAGTAACCACAATTAAAAAGTAAATAGAAACCAATGAAATTAATTTCAGTGTTATATTGTATTTAACCCAGTTTATCTGATCTGCTTTCATTTCAACATGCAATCACTATATAATTACTAATAAGATATTTTTACATTTTAGTGTGTCATTTTTAAAAGCAGGTATATATTTTACACTTACAGCATATCTCAATTTGAATGTCTACCAGAAATACTTGATCTGTATTTAGATTTCATAAAATGTATTGTTGAGTATGCAGATTCAAATACTCAAGTTGTTCCAAACATACTTGAAAGGTTTTCAATAACTGAATTGAATGTCACTTTTTAACTTATTTATTAGTAGAGTCTCACTCTGTCGCCCAGACTGGAGTGCGGTGGCACGCTCATGGCCACTGCAGCCTCAGCCTACTGGGTTCAGGCAATCCTTCCGTCTCAACCTTCCCAGAAGCTGGAACTATAGGTGTGTGCTACCACACCTGGCTAATTTTTTGATTTATTGTAGAGATGAGGTCTCGCCAAGTTACCCAAGCTGGTCTCAAACCCCTGGACTTAGGCAATCCTCTCGCCTCAGCCTGCAAAAATAGTACAGAGAGGTTCCTTGTACCCGTCACCCACCTTCCCCCATTGGTGACATTTTTCATAACTCTAGTGTATTATCAAAACCATAAAACTAATTAGCACAATACAACTAACTAGACTGCAGCCCTTAATCAGATATCATCAGTTTGGGCATGCGCATATCATTTTTTGTGTGTCTTTGGAATTATATGGCAATTTCATGTGTATTATTTATATAATCACTATCATCACAATCAAGAGACAGAACTGTTCCATCTTTAAAATGGAAGTTCCTCATGATACTCCATTATTTTTGCTTCCTCCCTTCCCTATACCTAACCCCTGGCAGCCACTTATATGATCTCCATCTCTATAATTTTGTCATTTTGAGAATGTTATATAAATGGAATCAGATAGTATATAATCTTTTGAGATGAGCTTTCAATTCAGCATAATGCCATTAAGATCCATCTATGTTGCTGGACGTACCAATGGTTTGTTCCTTTTTTGTTGCTGAGTGATATTCTATGGCATGGGTATACCATAATGTATTTAACCATTTACCTGTTGAAGGACATTTGATTAGTTTTCAAATTTTGGTTATTACAAATAGAGCTGCTATGAACATTCGAGTACAGGTTTTTGTACAGGTTTAAGTTTTAGGTGTAAGTTTCTCACAGATAAATGCCCAGGAGTGTGATTGCTGGGCCATATGGTAAGTTAATGCTTAGCTTTACAATAAACTGCCAGAATGATGTCCAGAGTGGCTATACCATTTTGCATCCCTATCAACAACGTATGAAATATTTTGTTTCTTGGCATCCTTATCAGCATTTGGTGTTATCTATTTTAGCCATTTGAATAGGTAGGTACACAGCAATATCAAATTGCTATTTAATTGGTATTTCCCTAATGGCTAATGATGTTGAATATCTCTTTATTATTATTATTATTTTAGTCAGGGTCTCACTCTGTTGCCCAGGCTGGAGTGCAGTGGCATGCTCACAGCTCACCACAGCCTCAACCTCCTGGGCTCAGGTGAGATCTTCTTGACTCAGCTTTCCAAGTAACTGGGGCTACAGGTGCACACCACCACATCTGGCTAATTTTTTACTTTTATTTTTGTGGAGATGAGGTCTTCCTATGTTGCCCAGGCTGGTCTCAAACTCCTGAGCTCAAGCACACCTCCTACCTCAGCCTCCCAAAGTGCTGGGATGACAGGTGTGAGCTACTGTGCTCAGCCTTGTTGTATCTTTTTGTGTATATATTTGCCAACTGTCTATCATCTTTGGTGATGTGCCTCTTCAAGTCTTTTGCCTATTTAAAAATTGGGTGGTTGGTTTCTTACAGTTGAATTTTGAGAGTTCTTTATATATTCTGGATACAAATTATTTGTTAGAGATGTGATTTGCAAATATGTTCTCACTGTTTGTAGCTTGTCTTTTTATCCTCTTTACATGGTCTTTTACAGAGCAGAAGCTCTGTGAACTTTTCATCAATGTACTGATTTTTTTCTTTCATGCATTGTTCTTTTGGTGTCATGTCTACGTACCCTTCATTTAGCTCTAGGTTATGAAGATTTTCTCATGTGCTGTCTTTTAAAAGTTTAGAATTTTACATTTAAATTGATGATGACCCTATTTGAATTGATGTTTGTATAAGTTATGAGGTTTAGGTATAGTTTGTTAATATTGTTTTGCCTACAAACCTATGGATGTGCAATTTTTCCAGCACCATTTGTTGAAAAAAAAAACCCACCCCATGTTTATGGGGTCTTATGAGCACTCGGGTTTAGTGTCTCACTAGAAGGAGTCACAAGACTCAATAGTATGTTTTACTCCTAAGGTTTATTACAGCAGAGTATACAAAGTAAAGGCAGCAGGAACCATATATGGATCGGGCAGAGTCCAGAGAAGTCAGGCATAGAATTCCCTATCTGAAGCTACACATGATGTGCTTTCTCCCCAGCTGTGAACAACAGGAGCATGTAGGGAATAACTCTGCTCGGGCAAGCCTGTTTAGGTCCCAGAGTCTGAGGCTTTTAATTATAGAAGAACAGTTTTGTCATGGCAACCTGGTGATATAGGCCACACAAAGACTTATCTGAGTCTTGGCAGAACACCTTGTGATCCTCTGAGTACATGAGAGGATATGAGGCTCCTTTTGTTTTGATGTCATTCAATTTAGTATGTGAGACAAGGACCACAGGAAGCTGTCACCTTTGGCTACTCTTCTTTTCTTCTTTTTCACTCTCCATGCAAGTAATAAACAGTTTGAATCATAAAAGGGCTCATGGTGTCTTTTCTGACAAAATCTGCCAGGCCTTAGCCTTTTCTTGCATTTCAAATTGCTTTTGCACCTTGGGCATATTTGTGTGGATCAGTTCTTTTTAACAGCTTTATTGAGTTATGATTGACATATAATTAACTGCACATACTTTAAAAGTACAATTTGATCAGTGTTGACATGTGTGTACACTGTAAAACCATTATGGTGATTAAGATAATGAATATACCTAAGAGTTTCTATGTGTACTTTGTAGTCTCTCTTTTCTTTCTCCTTCCCCCATCTCTAGGCAATCACTGGTCTGGTTTCTGTTACTTTAGATTGGTTTGCATTTTTTTAGAATTTATATATGTTGATTCATACATTGAATCATACATCACTTTTTCTTGACTTCTTTCACTGAGCATAGTTATTTTCAGATTCACCTCTATTGTTACATATATCAATAGTCTTTTTTTTGTTGAGTAGTATTTTGCTATATGGATATGCTACAATTTGTATGTCCACTCACCTGTCGAATGTTTGGACAATTTCCCATTTTTAGCTGTTGAAAATATAGTTTCTGTGAACATTTGTGTACAAGATTCTCTGTGGACCTATGCTTTTATTTTTCTTTTGGATAAACTAGGAAAAGAATGACTGAATCATTTCATAGTCGTATGTTAAACTCTTAAAGAAACTATCAAATTGTTTTACAAAGTTACATTTAGAGATAAATACTAGCAATGTAAGAGAGTTCCAGTTTATTGACACGCTCAGCAACATTTGGTATGGCCATTCTTTTAAATTTTATCCATTCTAATTGGTGTGTAGTAGTATTTTGTTGTAGTCTTAATTTGTATTTACCTACTGACCAATGATGGCGGATCCCTTTTCATGTGCTTATGTGCCATCCACATGTCTTCTTTGATGCAGTGTCTGTTCAAGTCTATTTTTTGGTATACTTTATTTATTTTTATTGTTTTAGGGCCATGATGTTTCCCAGGCTGGAGTGCTGTGGCTATTCACAGGCATGATCATAGCTCACTGAAGCCTCAAACTCTTGGACTCAAGCAATCCTTTTGCCTCAGTCTCCTGAGCAGCTGGAACTACAAGTGCACACCACTAACAGATCTTTTGCCTATTTTATATTAATTGGATTGTTTATTTTCTTATTCAGTTTTAAAACTATTTTATATATTCTGGATACAAGTGTTTTTCAGATATATACTTTGCAAATATTTAACTCAGCCTATGAATTGTCTTTGTATTGTCCTCTCTTTCAAAGAACAAAAGTTTTTAATTTTCATGTAGTTCAATTCAATTTGTTTTTAATAGACTGTGCTTTTGGTGTCACATCTAAGAAATCATTGCCTAACCCAAAGTCATGAAGATTTTTCTCCTATATATTCTTCCGGGAGTTTTAATTTTTATATGTAGGTCTATTATCCATTTCAAGATAATTTTCTTTACTGTGCAAAGAATGAATCCAAGTTATATTTTGCACATGAATATGCAATAGTTGCAGCATAATTTATTGAAAAGATTATTCTTTTTCCAATGACTTGCTTTTCTCCTTAGTAAAAAATATCAATTGTCTATATTTGTGTGAGTATATTTTTGGAATCTCTATCACTATCTTGATTATACTGTAGTTTTATAATAAGTATTACAGTCAGGTAGTGTTAACCCTCCAAATGTGTTCTTTTATCACAGCTGTCTTGGCAATTCTAGGTCATTTCCATTTCTATATGAATTTTAGAATCAACTTGTCAATTTCTACAAAAAAAATCTTCCTGGGATTTGGAAAGGGATTTTATTAAATGTATAAATCAATTTTAGGAGAATTGCTATTTTAATAATATTGCGTTATCTGACTCATGAATAAAGTATAAATATTTATTTAGATTTTCCTTAGTTTTTCTCAGCAGTGCTTTATTGATTTCAGCATAAGGGTCTTCATCTTTTGTCTGCTTTTTCCCTAAATACTAATATTTTAGACACTATTGTAGATGGTATTTTCAATTTTAATTTTTCATTACTAGTGTATAGAAATAAAATTATTTTTATATATTAATGATGTAACCAACAATATTGCTAAACTCACTTATTAGCTCTAGAACCTTTTTAAGAATATAACCAATTTTTTTATATGAACAGTTATCTGCAAGTAAAGAGAACTGTACTTCTTCCTTTATAATTTGTGTGTTTTATTGCCTTTTGTTGCCTCATTTCTCTGGCAAGAACCCCTAGTACAATGCTTACTATGGTCTGGGTGTATCCCTCAAAATTTATGTGTTGGAAACTTGATCCCTAGTGCAGTGGTGTCAGGAAGTAGGGCCTTCTGAGAGGTGTTTAGGTCATGAGAGTTCTCCTCTCATGAATGGATTGGTGCTGTTATAAAAAAGGTTTATGAAAGTAAGTTCACTCTCTTCTGCTCTCCTTCCTCTGGTTCAGAGGATGCAGTGTTCAAGGCACCATTTTGGAAGAGAGAGACCAGTGACTTGATCTTGAACTTCCCAGCCTCTACAGTTGTAAGAAATCAAGACAATGATGAATATAAGGGATAAGAACAAACATCCTTGACTTGTTACCAATCTTACAGAGAAAGCATTCAGTCTTTCACCAGTAAGAATAATATTTATTGCCAGTTTTTCAAAGATGTTCTTTATCTGGTTGAGGATTTTCCCTTGTATTCCTATTTTACTAAAAGTTATTGTTAGTAATGGATGTTGAGTTTTGTTAAATTACTTTTTTGCATCTATTGAGAGGATCCCATGACTTTTCTTTGTTAATTTACTAATATGGTCAATTGTATTGATTATTTTCAAGTGTAAACCATCCTGGCATTCTTGATATATTACACTTGCACATGATATATTATTCTTTTTGCATACTCATATTGCTGGATTCAACTTGCTAAAATTTTGCTTAGAGTTTTTGCTTCTATGTTCATGAGGGATACTGGTTTGTAGTTTTATTTGTCTTGCTTCAGTATCATGGTAAAGCTGCCCTCATAGACTGAGTTAGGAAATATTCCCTCCTTTCAATTTTCTGGAAGAGTTTGGGTAAAATTGATATTATTTGAAGCAGTACATTTTTGGTGTGATCACCAGTGAAAACGTCTGGACCTGGAGTTTGCTCTGTAAGAAGATTTTAAACTATGAATTCAATTTCTATGATCGGTTTAGGGCTATTTGTGTGTATGTGTTTTCTTTTTTTCCTTGTTTTAAAATTAATTTATTATTATAAAAATGTGGGGTACAATTCAGGGTTAGGTATACAAACATTGGTCATGCAGTTACCCTTGTTAATGAGGCATGCCCCTCCCTTCCCTAGCAGCTTCCCCCAACTGCCAGTCCCACCCCCCACAACAGTTTTCCGCTACTGCCAATCGCCTTCCCACAGTCTTATAACTGTTCAAGGTCACCTTATGAGTGAGAACATATGGAACTCAGTTCTTTGTTTCTGTGATAAATCACTGAATGTGATCGACTCCAAATTCATCCAAGTTGCTGCAAAGTCCATATATTTGTCCTTCTTTATGGCTACATAATATCCCATTGTGTATATGTACCACATTTATTTTTATTTTTATTTTTTTTGAGTTGGAGTTTCACTCTGTCACCCAGACTGGAGTGCAATGGCCGCTACCGGCCACCGCAGCCTCGACCTGCTGGGCTCCGGTGATCCTTCCGCCTCAGCCTTCTGAGTAGCTGGAACTACAGGCATGTGCTACCACGCCCGGCTTATTTTTTGATTTATTGTAGAGATGAGGTCTCGCCAAGTTGCCCAGGTGGGTCTCAAACCCACGGGCTCAGGCAATCCACTCATCTCAGCCTCCCAAAGGCACAGGATTACAGGCTGAGCCACTGAGCCCGGCCACATTTAATAAAACAAAAAACAACAGATGCTGGCGAGGATGTGGAGAAAAAGGAACACTTCTACACTGCTGGTGGGAATGCAGACTAATACAATCTCTTTGGAAGACAGTGTGGCGATTTCTGAAGGAACTAGAAATTGACCTTCCATATGACCCAGCAATTCCCCTCTTGGGAATATACCCGGAGGAACTCAAATCATTTTACAAAAAAGATACTTGCACACGTATGTTCATTGCAGCTCTATTCACAATAGCAAAAACATGGAACCAACCATGTTGCCCATCAAAGCTGGACTGGATTTTTTAAAAAATGTATTTGTTTTCTTGAATGAGCTCTGGTAGTCTGTAGTCTGTGTCTTTCAAGAAATTAACCTTTTCCATCTAAGTCCTAAATTTATTGATATAAATTTGTTTATAGTATTTCCTTATTATCCTTTTAATACATGTAGAATTAGTAGTAATGTCTTTTATCTCATTCATGACATTAATAATTTGTGTCTTCTCTTTTTCCTGATTCACATAGCCAGAGTTTTATCAATTTTGCTGATTATCTGAAAGGACCAGCTTTTGGTTTCTTCTAATTTTTCTATTGATTTTCTGTTTTCTATTTTATTGATTTCTACTTCTTCTTACATTGGGTAAATTTTATCTACTTTTTCAATTTCTTAAGGTAAACATAGATGTCATTGATTTGAAATATTTCTTCTTACATATGCATTTAGTGCTATAAATTTTCCATAACACACTGCTTTAGTAGAATCTTTTATTTTATTTTTTTAGAAACTAATGTTTATTTTCTGCCAAACTTATTTCCATGTGCTTAAGAGCCTGTGTAAGAACAGCTTAAGGCCCCTCAGTGGTTGCCCCTACCCACTCAGTGGCTCGAGTAGTAGGAGCTGCAGACTAGTCTTCTGTGGCAGCCTGAGTGCTCCAGTCTTCAGCAGGGAACTGCTGAATTAACATAGAGGGCACTTGCATGGCTTTAGATCAGTTTGCAATCTCAGGCTGTGTAGCAGTGAACTCAGAAGTTGGAGCAGTCCATTTACCCTGAAATCTCTCCTGGGTCACAGCTTTTTCAGCAGTAGTCTGTTCTTCCTTTTCAATCTCTTTGGAATCTCTGTGGAAGTAGAGATCAGACACAACCTCCCACAGGTGTTCACAGGAGATGGTGCCATGCATGCACAGAATTTCCTGAGCCAGCATCCACCACATCAGACCCACTGAGTGAGCTCCCTTGTTGTTGTATGGGATGGCAATGTCCATATAGTGCAGAGGAGAGTCTATGTTACACAGACCAATGGTAGGCAGGTTATGGATGCCTCTATGACAGGCTGGTGATCAGCCCCAGGATCAGCAACCACCAGAAGATGGGGCTCCCAGAAAGCTGCCTGCGTCTGGCTGTTGAAGGTTCCAGGACTGAAGTGGCCAGCAATAGGAGTGACCCCAGTGGCAGCAGCAACTTCAACACAGCCCACTGACCAGTATTCCTGGAGAATACGACACTGACATAAGAAGGGTTTTCAATGGCAACAATGGCACGACCTGCCAATAGAAGCTCCTCCCAGATCCTCTTCAAATGTAAGTTGTAGATGCCATCACTCTTCCTTTTATAGATGTACTGTTCCATTTGGAAGTCAAGGTTGGTGCCACCTTAGTGGGTTCCTGCTGCAAGGAATTTGAGGCCATCCTCCTCCTTCATTGGTCAGGACATCAAGGGCTCCAGACATTGTGAAAGTCTCCCTTTAAGTTGTTATGGGAATCCAGAACAATGCTGAATGGACCCCTCTCTGGGTAGTGTGGAAAGGAATATTATATTTTAATATATTGTATTTTCATTTGCATTCAGTTAAAAATCCTTTCCAATTCCCATTTTGATCTTTTTCTTTGACCCATGTGTTATTTAGAAGTTTGTCATTTAGTTTTCAAATATTTGGGGATTTTCCAAAAGCTTTCTGTTATTAGAATCTAATTTAATTCCATTGACATCAGAACACATACTTTGTATGACTTGAATACACTTTTTCTTTGTGTATTTTGAAAACTTGTTATTAGGTACATAAATATTTAGGATTGTTATCTCCTCATGAATAGATCCCTTTATTATCATCATCCTAGGTAATATTAGTTGCTTTGAAATCTACTTCTCTGTTATTAATGTAGCCATCTGTCTTTCCTGTATCTGGTGTTAGTATTAGTTAACTAGGTCTATTTGTTTCCTGTGGCTACTATAATAATTATCAAAATCTTCATGGTCTAAAAAAACAAAACAAAAGACCAGAAATGTCATCTCTTTCAGTTCTGGAGGCAAGAAGTCCAAAATGCAAGTATAGGTAGGACCACTTCCTTCATAGGCTCTAGGGGAGCATATGCTCCTTGCCTCTTCTTCTGGTGACTGTCAGCATTCTTTGACTTGTGACTGTATTTCTCTCTTTTTCTGCTTCATGTTCACATTGTCTTTTCCTCTGCGTGACTGTATCTCTTTTATAAAGATACGTGTGATTGCATTTAGGGCCCACCTAGACTCGCTCCTCCTCTCAAAATCCTTAAGTTAATCACATATTTTACCATATAAGTTACAGATTCTGGGGACTAGGACATAGACATATCTTTGGGGCCACCGTTCAGTCCAGTACACATGGTATATCTTTTCTCATCCTTTTATTTTTATCTAATGTGTGTATTTATATTTAAAGTGTATTTGAAATAAACAGCATATACATGGGTCTTGTTTTTTTTTTTTAAATCCAGTCTGACAGTCTTTTTCCTTTTAGTCAAGATGTGTAATAGACAGGATAATGGATCCCCAGAGGTGTCCACATCCTAATCCCAAGAACCTGTAAACATGTTACCTTACATGGCAAAAGGAACATTGCAGAAGTGGCTAAATTAGGGATCTTGAGATGGGAAGATTATCCTGGATTATTGGCCTGGTCACAATGTAATCACAAAAGTCCTTATAATAGAAAGGCAAGAGGGTCAGAGTGAGAAGGAAATGTGATGACAGACCAGAGGTTTGAGTAATGTGCATTGAAGATGGCAGAAGGGATCATGAACCAAGGAATAGGCAGCCTCTAAAAGCTGGAAAAGACCAGGAAACAGATTTACATTGGAGCCTCCAGAAGGAATGTATTCCTCCTGACACCTTGACTTTAGCTCAGTGAGACCCACATTAGATTTCTGACTCACAGAACTGTAATACAAAAAGTTTATGTTGTTTTAAGCTTCTGAATTTGTGGTAATTTGTTATAGCAGCAATAGGAAGCTAATATAAGGTGTTAAGACTTCACATTTAATATGATTATTAATATAATGAGGTTTAAATCTTTCATCTTGCTATTATTTTCTCTCTGTACTATTTGTACTCAGTTCCTTTTTTCTTCTTTTCTGCCTTCTTTTGAATTATGTTTTCATTTTCATTTTATCTCTTTTCTTGGTTTTTCGATATAGTTTGTTTGTTTGTTTGTTTTTGAGTCAGAGTCTTGCTCTGTCATCCAGGCTAGAAAGCCATAATCGTAACCTTGACCTCCTTGTTTCAGGTGATCCTTACACCTTAGCCTACACAGTAGCTGGAACTACAGCAGGTGCCTGCCACCACACCCAGCTGATTTCTTTTTCTTTTCTTTTCTTTTTCTTTTTCTTTCTTTCTTTTTTTTTTTTTTAGAGACAAGGTCTTGTTATTCTGCCTAGGCTTGTCTTGAACTCCTGGGTCCAAGCAGTCAAGCAGTCCTTCTGCTTTGGCCTCCCAAATTGTTGGGATTATAGGCGTGAGCCTCTGCACCTAGTGGCTTTTAGCTGTAGTTCTTTGTTTTGTTATTTTAGTGGTTGCTTTGGCATTTATAGTATAGATCTTGAACTTGTCGTAGTAACCCTTCAAGTTATGTTATATTACTTCACAAATAATGTAAAAACCTTCCAATAGTTCACCTCCATTCCCCCTCTCCTGGCCTTTATGCTATTGTTTTAATATATCTTACTTATACGTAAGTTATAAAGCTCACAATACATTGTAATTATTTTTGCTTAAATAATCAATTAACTTTACAGAGATTTAAGAAATAAGGCAAATATCTCACATATTTACCCATGAAGTTTCTGTTGCTAGTGTTCTTTATTGTTTTAATATAGATTCATATTTCCATCTGGGGTCATTTCTTCTGCTTGAAGGATATCCTACAACATTTATTATAATTCAGATCTGTTGGTGATGAATTTTTAGACATTTTGTATGCCTAAAAAGTTTTTATTTCACCTTTGCTTTAAGAAATTTTTAAAAATTTTGGCAAATACATGTGGCACAAAATATATTATCTTAACCACTTTTAAGTGTACAGTTTCAATGGCACTAACTGCATTCACATTGTTGTGCAACCATCACTATCAGTCATCTGCAGAACTCCTTTTATTTTGCAAAACTGGAATCCAATATCCATGAAGCAACTCCCCATTCTTCCCTTCCCCCAGCTCTTGACAACCACCACTCTATTTTCTGTCTCTATGATTTTGACTATTCTAGTAGAATCATATAGTATTTGTCTTTTTGTAGTTATTTCACTTAGCACAATTTGTTCAAGGTTCATCCATGTTGTAACATATGTCAGAATTTCCTTCATTTTTAAGACTTAATACTATTCCATTGTAAATATATATATGCTGCATTTTGTTTATCAATTCTTCTTTCAATGAATACTTGGATTGCTTCTGTATTTTAGCTCTTGTGAATGATGATGCTGTGAACATGAGTATACAAGTATTTCTTCAAGTTTCCACTTGCCCTTCTTTTGAGTATATACCCAGAAGTGGAATTGCTGAATTATATGATAATTTTATTTTTAATTTTTTGAGGAACTTTTGTACTGTTTTTCTTTTTATTTTAAAGATGTGGGGTATAATTCAGGATTAGATATATATATGTGGTCATCACACAGGTAAATTCAGGCCTTCCTTTGGTCCCCGCTTCACCTGATTTGAGATCAGATATTCTTATTGATGTCATATGCCCTCCTGCCCTCCCTTGGCAGTTTCCAGCTACTGCCAATGCCTTTCTTATTATATTATGGTAAACACTCAGGGTTCACTTATGTGTGAGAACATGTAGTACTCAGTTCTTTGTTTCTGTTATAGATCACTGAGTATTATAGATTATAAATCCATCCAAGTTGCTGTGAAGTCCATAATTTTGTCCTTCTTTATGACTGTATAATATTCTATCTTGAATATTTACTACATTTTAAAAATCCAGTCTATTTTTGATGGACAGGTTCCATTTTTTTGCTATTATGAATAGTGCTGCAATAAACATGTGTGTGCGGGTATCTTTTTTTGTAGAATGATTTGAATTCCTCTGGGTATATCCCCAGTAGTGGGATTGCTGAGTCATATAAAAGGTCAGTTTCTAGTTTTTTTAGAAATCACCACACTATTCTCCATAGAGGTTGATTTAATTTGCATTCCCACCAGCAGTGTAGAAACATTCCCTTTTCTCCGCATCTTTGCCAGCATCTGTTGTTTTTTGTTTTATTAGTGATGGTCATTCTTACTGGGGTTAGGTGTTACCTCAATGTGGTTTTGATTTACATTTCTATGATGATTAGTGAGGCTGAGCACTTTTTCATGTGTCTGTTGGCTGCCCGTATTTCTTCTTTTGAGAAGTGTCTATTCATGTCTTTTGCCCACTTTGTAATGGGGCTGTTTCCTTTCGGCATGTTTGAATTCCTTGCAGATCTTGGATGTTAGGCCTTTGTCAGATATACAGTTGGCCAAATATTTTTTCCCATTCTATCAGCTGTCTCCCTGCTCTCTTGATGGTTTCTTTTGCTTTGCAGAAGCCTTTCAGTTTAACGAGGTCCCACTTGTCTATATTATCTCTTATGGCATGGATATCTGGGTTTTGATCAGGAATTGGTAGTCTATTTTGATTCCCATCAAGGTGTCTCCTGCGTTTTCTAAGACTCTTGTAGTTTGAAGTTTTATGTTTAAGTCTTTGATCCAATTAGAGTTGATTTTTATGTATGGTGATAGGTAGGAGTCCTGTTTCAATCTTCTGCATTTGATCAGTCAGTTTTCCCAGCACCATTTACTGAGTAGGTTCACCTTTGTCCAGTCATACTGTTTTTCGTAGAGACTCTATCATTTTGCATTTCCATCAAGAGTACACAAGGGTTCTAGTTTCTCTACAGTGTCCTCAACACTTGTTATTTCCTTTTTTTATAGTAAACATCCAAATGAGTATAAAGTGGCACTTTTATTTTTAAAGGTATTTTTGTTTGGTATGCAAATTTTTTCCTTTCAGTTCTTTAAAGATATTTTCCCACTGCCTTTGTGTTTGTATTGCTTCCCACAATACATCTCTAGTCATCCTTATCTTTGTTCCTCTGTACATAACATGTTTTCTTCTCCCTCTGGCTGCTTTTAACTTTTTCTCTTTATAATTGGTTATGAGAAGCTTGATTGACTTGCCTTGGTGTTGTTTTACTTGTGTTTCTTGTGCTTGAAGTCCATTGTGCTGCTGTGATATGTGGGTTTATAGTTTTCATTATATTTGGATAACTAGGGCAAATATTTCTTCAAATTTTGTTCTATTTCCTCTACTCCTTCTTTGCTCCTTCAGGGATTACTATTTAAACTTATATTAAGCTCATTGAATCTCTTTCCATTTTTATAATTATTTTTTATTCTCTATTTCACTTTGAATTTCTTCTATTGATATGTTTTCAAGTTCACTAATCTTTCCTTCTAAAATGTCTACTGTTAAACCTATCCAGTGTGTTTTTAGCTCAGATGTTGTATTTTCATATCTAGAAGTTCAGTTTTCATCGTGTAAACATTTTGCATGACTCTACATAACTTTTTGACCATTTAGAATACAGTTATAATTAAATCTTTAAATGTCCTGCTCTGTTAATTCTAATATCTATGTTCGTTCTAGGTCAATTTTAATTGATTGATTTTTAAATTATTTGGGCATAGTTTTAAACTTTTCATTCTTGCTTTAAAAATCTGTAGATTGGAGCAGAACAGAGTTTTTTTTCTAGGGCCAATTATTCCCCATTATGAGGAAAGACCCTTCTAAATAATATATCCAATTCACCATGAAGTATGAGGTTTTCCAGTCTGCCTGTTGGGATCAGGCACTGTTCTAGATTCTGTATATATGTTGGGTACTATTCCTTTTGATCCTTTTGTATGGCCCTTTCTCTGGCTTCTGGTAATTTTCTCACATGTATGCACCAATCAGTACTTGATGGTGACCTACTCCAGCTCTCTGGAGTTCTCTTTCTGTGTAGTTCTCTCCTTTCTGATAGTCTTCCCTGCAAAGTCTAATTGCTTTTAAGCTCTCTAAACTCTCTACCCTGTCTCCTCAACTTAGGAAGTCCTCTCTGCTCTACCTCCTCTCCCCTATGCCACAGACAGGAAACTGTTAAGTCAGTAATCTGGGACTATTCTAGAGCTTACTTCACTTATTTCTCTTCTCTCAGGAATCACTGTTCTTGTCTGCCGTCTAGTGTCTTGAAAACCATTTTATATATCTGATTCAATATTAGGTTGTTTCAAGTGGGAGGGTAAGTCAAGTCTGTTATTTCACACTGGTTGGAACCGGAAATACCAGCTATCTGTTTTTGAATTTAAATTTAAATACATTAAAATTAAATAAAATGTAAAATTCAGTTTATCAATTGCACTAGCCACATTTCAAGTACTCACAAACCACATGTAGCTAGTGGGGATTATATTGGACAGCAAAGTCTTACGTGTACTGGGTAAAAAAAAAATGTTTGCTTTTTCAATAAAACTTTCAGTTATTTAGTTAACATCTATATGCCTAGTTAGTAGTTATTTGTACTAAATTCACTTTGATCAAAGAGTTCATGTGATTTATTTCTCCTGATTAGACCCTGGTTGGTATATTTATTCAGGTAGTTTCATTATCAAGGCAGCATGGTGATAGGCCTAAGAAGCTCAATGACATGGGCTTAGCTGTCACTTACTAGCTATAAAAGCAAATTAGTACCTAATTCTGAATTGTACCCTACATCTTTAAAATTAAATAAACAAACAAAAAGAAAAAAAAAGAAAATGTGATGTATATACATCATGGGATATTATGCAGCCATAAAAAAGTACAAAGTAAAAAGCAATTACTTTATCTCTCTAAACCTCAGAATACTACCAGTTGAAAATGGGGAGAGGCTGGACAGGGTGGTTCAAGCCTATAATCCCAATACTTTTGGGAGGCCAAAGCGAGAGGATTGCCTGAGTCCAGGGGTTCGAGACCAGCCTAGGTAACCTGGTGAGAACTTTTCTCTACAATAAATGAAAACATTAGCCGAGATGGTGGTGCATGTTTGTAGTTCTAGTTACTTGGAAGACTGAGGTGGAAGGATCGCCTGAGTCCAGCAGATCGAGACTGCAGTGGCCGTGAGTATGCCACTGTACTCCAGCCTGGGTGACAGAATGAGACTCTAACTCAAAAAAAAAAAAAAAGAAAGAAAGAAAAGAAAAGAAAATGTGGAGAGTAATATCGTAATATCTACTTCCCAGAGTTTATTATTGTAAAGCTACATGAGAACAGCTGATATAATAAGTGTTGAATATATATTATTTTATTTTGTTAATTTCTTTGTCACTATCCTCTGAGCACTTAGACCAATCTGTCTTAGCAACAGCCTCTAGGAGTATTTCTTCTCCTGACTCTTTGTCAAACCCAGACTGTGATTTGTCCCTCTTTCTTGGGATTCTTTTTCAACAAAGTTTTATCTCAAAAAGCAATCACAGCAGAACAAAGTTGGAGGACTAATATGTCCTGATTTTGAAACTTACTACAAAGCTATAGGAAAAACAGTGTGGTACTGTATAGAGGCAGACATATAGACCAATTGAAGAACATAAATATCGCAGAAATAAATGGTCACATCTATTGTCAAATGATTTTTTACAAGAGTGCTAAGACCATTTAATGGGGAAAGGACAGTCTTTTCAACAAATGATCCTACAAAAACTGTATATCCACATATTAAAAGAATGAACTTGGACCCTTACTTAATACCATATACAAAAATTCACCAAAAACAGACCAAAGGCCTAAATATAAGACATAAAATTATAAAATTCTTACAAGGAAACTTAGAGCAAAATTTTCATGAAATTGAATTTGGCAATGATTTCTTGACTGTGACTCCAAAGGCAGATACAACAACAACAACAACAAAAACAAATTTGATTTCGTGAATATTTTAAAATTCTGTACATCAAAAGATAGTATCAACTGGGTGTCATGGCTCGTGCCTGTAGTCCTAACTAACTACTCAGGAGGCTGAGGTGAGAAGATTGCTTGAGTCTGGGAGTTTGAGGCCAACCTGGGCAACATTATGAGGCCTCTGTCTTTAAAATAACAATAACAACAACAATAAGATGGCATCAATGAAGTAAAAAGGCGATCTACAGAATAGGAGAAAATATTTGCAAGTTGTATATTGGACAAGAGATTAATATCCAGACTAAATAGAGAACACTTGAAACTCAACAACAGAAAATCTAAACAACCCAATTTAAAAATGGGCAAATGACTTGAATAGACATTTCTCCAAAGAAGATATACAAATGGCCAAAAACACACAAAAATATGCTAAACATTACTAATCATTAGGGAAATGCAAATCAAAACTACAATGAAATACCACTTTATACTTTATACCCATTGATATGGCTACTACAAAAAACCCCCCAGAAAATAACAAATGTTAGTGAGGATGTGGAGAAATTGAAACCCTTGTGCACTGTTTGTGGAATTATAAAATTATATAGCTGTTATGGAAAACAATATAATGCTTCCAAAAAAACCAAAATACCATAAAATCTAAATTCCACTTTTGGGTATATACGCAAAGAATTGAAAATATTTTCAATTCTTTTCTCTAAGGGTCTCAGATATTTGTATGTCAATGTTCATAGCATCATTATTCATAATAGCTAAAACATGGAAGGAAACCAATGGATAAGCAAAATGTGGTGTATACATACAATGGAATATTATTAAGTCTTACAAAGAAGTAAATTCTGCCATATGCTACAACACGAAAGAATCTTGAGGACATTGTGCTAAGTAAAATAAGCTAGTCACAAAAAGTCAAATACTGTAATAATTCTACTATGTGAAATCATTAAAGTCATCAAAATAATAAAGACAGAAAGTAAAATGGTGGTTTCTGTGGTTTGTGGGGAGGGGGCACTTGAGAGTTATTGTTTAATGTTGTGAAAGTTGGAGCTGGGAAAGCATGAAGGGTAGGAGCTCATGTTTGCATGTTTCACATAAGGACTTTGTCTCAAGGACTTTCTAAAATAACCCCACAAAATGTTCCTTCTATAGAACTGCAACAATTCAGGAAAGATGCTCTGGAAAGAACACTTGCCTAGTAACGGCATCTCCACCAATGAACTGACACTAGTTCTGACTTTGAGCCTCCTGAACCATCGAACTTCATTTTCAACAGCTTATGTGAAACCCATTTTGCCAATAAAAGTTTCCTTTACCCTCTCCTCTTCAGATGCATCCATGGCTTGCCATAGCTGTGCATCTGGGATTATAATCCTCTTTGCTTACCCCTAAATAAATTCATTAAATTAGGAGATAATTTTCTCTGACATTTTTTTAAAGGTTGACAATAGGTATGGAGTTTCAATTTTACAAGATGAAAGAGTTATGGAGATGGATGATGGTGCTGGTTGCACATTATGAATGTAGTGATTGCCACTAAACTGTACACTTAAAACTGGTTAAGATAGTAGTGTATGTTGTATGTATTTTACCACAATATTTAAAGATTGAGAAAAGTAATTGTAATTCATTGTTCATGAAGTATAGTGGCTTAATATGTTTCTTTTCCCAGAAAGTACCAGAAAATATTTTAGGTACCGTGATAGGGTCAATAAAGAAGATATTAATGATGATGACAACTTCTGACTGCTCCAACCTAGCCCTCAGAGTGACCTCTGCATGGAGCCAAGCTGAAAGATATCAAAATTGGCTTTCTTGGTGCCATGAAACCCATTATCAAACCTAACACTGGATATAGTCTTCTTTTGATTTTCTGAGTACAAATTATCCTTGTTACCATTTAAACACCACTTGCATTATATATGCCACTTGCAGCACAGAAACTTTTGTGTACTCAGTCAGGCACATATTTTTATCAGTGATTCTCAATGAGAGACAATATTGCCTTCTAGAGGACATTTGACATTGTCTGAAGACATTTTTGGTTGTCACAGTTGGTGTGTGGGTAGTTGTTACATCTCTATAACTGCTTAGGACTGCTTCACACAATGAAGAATTATCAGGCCTTAAATGTCAGTAGTGCTTAAGTTGAGAAGCACTGGCCTAATCTGAGCTCAAAGGGAATGTAAATCTGCTGTGCTGCCCCAGAACATAATACCACGCTTTCCAGAGCTCAATACTATTGATTTTTGGATTTCATATGCTATTGTTTCTATTTTTTTGGATGGAAAATTGAAGGTTGAGTATGTGGTATGAATATTCTTTTTTTTTTTTCATTAATCAGTATTTTTTATTATGGTTTTGTGGGGTACAGTTAAGGGTTAGGTGTACAATGACGTTTCATTCAGGCACCCTGTAGATAAGAAGTGTTTTCCCATCCCCCGACAGATATTTGCTACTGTTAATCCCATCCCCCTCCCCCCCATAGTTTCCCAGTACCATCCGTCATTTTCTCATAGTATTGCATTGGATGTTCAAGGTCCATTATATGAGTGAGAACATGTGATATTCGGATTTTTGTTTTTGTGAGAGGTCACTCAGTATTATAGACTCTAGTTCCATCCAGGTTGCAGCAAAATTCATGATTTTGTTCTTTTTTATGGCTGCGTAGTATTCCATCGTGTATATGTTCCACATTTTTTTAATACAGTCCTCTTTTGATGGGCAGCATGGTTGTTTCCAGGTTCTTGCTATTGTGAACAATGCTGCGATAAAAAATATTCTTAAATGTTACCCAGAGTAGCAGGGTTTGTTGTTGCTATTGTTGTTGTTTTAGGTTTCTACTTTATTTTCTGCTAACCAGATAAATCAATACATAAAATATTTTACATTGGTGGTTTTTAAACTGCATTCAGCAAAATGAGTGTCTTGTAGAATGAATGTTTACATTCCTTCCACATTCATATGCTGAAAACCTAATCCCCAAGGTACTAGGAGAGGGGTCTTTGGGAGATGATTAGGTCATGAGTGCAGAGCCTCAGAAATGGGATTAGTGCCCTCATAAAAGAGGCCCCAGTGAGCTACCTAGCCCTTTCCACTATGTGAAGACACAGTGAGAAAGTACCATCTATGAACCAGGAAATGGATCCTCACCAGACTGGCCCTAATCTGAGCTCTGAATCTGCCAGGGCCTTGATCTGGGACTTTTCAGCTTCCAGAACTGTGAGAAATAAATTTCTGGGGTTTATTTTTTTAGTAGGAATCTCACCCTGTCACCCAGGCTGGAGTGTAGTGGCACACTCACAGCTACCACAGCCTCGACCTGCTGGGCTCAGGGTCAGCCTTCCAAGTAGCTGGAACCACAGGCGTGTGCCACCATGCCCAGCTAATTTTTTGATTTATTGTAGAAAGTAGGTCTCGCCAAGTTACCCAGACTGGTCTTGAACCCCTGGACTCAGGCAATCCTCTTCCTTTCACCTCCTAAAGTGCTGAGATTACAGGTGTGGGCCACCACACCCGGCAGTTTCTGTTGTTTATAAGCCACCCAGTCTCAAGTACTTTGTAATGGCTTCCCAAACTAAGACAGAGGTGTTTCATTGATCTCATTAGAGAACAGATGAAAAGAGAACTGAGAAGTCAAAGCTTTGACCCCCACCCTATCTTAGTCAGAGTTGCTATGTTTTTATGTTTTATGTGTAGATAATCTCTGTGAAACTTGTTTGAAAAAATAGTTCAACTGCTAAGAAGAAAAAAAACTTTGAATAATGCTGATCTATATAATAGGCAAGTTATTGAAAATTTGCATATACATTTGGGTTTTAATTTTTCCTATGTACTGGGAACACATAGGGAAGTAATCTGAAAGAATATTCAGTGAGAGATGAATGGCCTTGTAGAGCAACATTGGGGAGGGGGTGTGGTGGGTCTGGGGAAGGACCTTCTACTATTTCTTTTACTGTTTTATGGCTTAGCAACAAGACAACTTCTGCGCAACATCAGAGTCCCACAGGATTACAGACAGCTTGAGGGCAGAAACTACATTACCTTCTTTTCTGTAGCCCAATTCAGCTTTCTATCATACATCTTCATATATTTCATGTGCTAAATGAGTAAATAAATGGTAGGAAGGCAGATGGAGCAGAAAAATTATCTTTTCCTTCCTACTGTCTCTTGCCCATTACTCTTTAAAGCTCACTGGGTTCAGCTCTAGACAGATTTGTGAAGCAGGTCAAGTTTATCTTTTGTGTTCTTTGCTTGTTAGGTGTTATTTTCTCCCAAGTGCCCATTATATCCCTCTACCAAAGCTTCTTTCTTTTTATTTTATTACATTATAGAAATGTGGGGTACAAATAAGGATTAACTGCACAAGTAGGCTGCATGCAGGTAAAGTTTGGGCCTCCAACTGGCCCTCACTTTCCCTGGTTTTGAATCAGCTTTGTGTTATTACATACCCCCTCCCTTCCTTCCTCCCCTGGCAGTGCCCAGTGACTGCCACTACCCACCCCCCACCTTGTGCTAATGTGACTAGTATTCAGGGCCCACTTATGACTGAGAACATGCAGTATTCAGTTCTTTGTTTCTGTGATAGATCACTAAGTATGATAGTCTCCAACTCTATCCAGTTTGCTGTGAAGTCCATGATTTTGTTCTTCTTTATGGCTATGTAATACTCCACAGCATACGCATGTTTATAGCTGCACTATTCACAATAGAATAAACATGGAACCAACCCCACTGTCCATCAAAAGTGGACTGGTTAAAGAAAATGTGGTACATGTGCATTACGGCTATTTAACTCTCAAATTCCAGAAGGGCCTGCTCTTTCCAGGTAGGATCTCATGCCTGAGAGCTCTCCTAATCCTCATCTAAGCATCCTTGCTATGTGGTGTACTTCCTGCTCTCTTATAACAATTCTACAGAGTTAGGGGCAGATCACCTAGGGGATAAGGTTTGCAGACAAGAGAGCCCTCAAACTCTTGCCTCTGCTTGCAACTAGAGTGAGATGCTTCTCACATCTCTCGCTATGTCTAAGCACTTAGCCTCACCCACACTGGACAACACTTACCCACCTCTTGAGATCTTTTTTTTTTCTTGAAGGACAGTTTTATGTGATCCCAAAGTTGTTTGAGTTTTAAGGGCAGGAAAGCTGCAAACACATACAACTTTTTCTTGGGTCACCATTATTTCCCACTCATCATGGTTTAAAGTGACTGCCCTTCAAACTGATACACCAAGAAAAGCATAAGCTTCTGCCAGAAGAGCCATTTCTCTCCATGTGTGGCTACTCTGTCATACTTTGGCTCACAGGAGGTGAAATAAACAAGCTACTTTGCTTAACTTTTGAAGAATTAGTATTAAAGTTAACTCCATTTCTCCAACAAATGGTCATCATGTGCCTGCTACCGGCCTGCTAGGCATATTCACCACTGTGGTAAATTCTGATAACAGTTAACTCTTTATTATATCAATTTGTTTTCTGTTTATTCCATCAACAAAATTCTTTAGGGAAACTTTTAAATGGTTCAGTGACAAAAGCAAACAACACTCAAATATACTTAAAACTAAAGTAGCTTTTAAACAACCATGGACAAATGTTTCCAGCTTTTTATTTAATAGCAAAAACAACTTGAGTACCACGTGTGACTATTATCTCTTAAAAATAAACATTATAGGGTATACCCATTCAATGACATAATCTCCCCTCTAATGCAGCTACCTTTAATGAATCTGTGGCTTTGTTCTATTGATGTGGCAGCAACTACTTACTTATCTTTTGGGGCTAAAATTGGATATCATCTCCTTTCAGGAAGCTTGCTGTCACCCTTAAGGCTGGGTTTGACGCCCTTCCTCTGGGATCCTGTGGCATCTTGTGCTTACATCTGTCAAAACACTTGTCACGCTGGGTTGTCTCTCTCCCTTACTGGCTGAGTGCTCTCTGAAGGTAAGGAAAATGTCTTATTTGATTATTGTATCCCTGGATACAAAAACGCATATACAGGACTAGTTGCTTAGCAAATGTTTGTTACTTGATTGAAAAATATCTCTGCATCACATTTTTGGACCATCTTCAACAATAGCACATTTTTATTCTTTTAATGGAGAATGAGTTTTGGAAAACAGCTGTTATTTAGAAACAAGTTGGGCCAATAAGGTATTCATCAAGCTGAATAACACTGTTTTTATTTTTAAAAGAGCTAAGATCATAATATATTGACTACTTTTCCTTTGTGATTCATAAACTGGCTCTGAAAACAAATCCAAAAAAGGAATTACAGAAGGTTTTGGGCAATAGCAGCCTCCCAGGGCAACATCTTTGAAAGACTACATTCATTTACATGTTTAAGGTTCAAAATGTGTTTAAAGAAAAGTAAAATAAACAAAGATTTACCTTGAAAATTAATGAACACGTCCTTTAGGCAGCAGAGCATACCATTTAGTGATTAAGGGCATTACCTAGCAGCTGAACTGCTTAGGTTCAAATCCTGACTCTGCGACATATTTAGCTGTATAGACTCAGACAAGTTACTCAACCTGTGAATATCTCCATTTCTTTATTTGTGAAATGCAAATAAATAGTACCTCCCCCATAGGATCATTGAGGATTCATTGAGTTAGTCATGCAAAGTGCTTAGAATATAGGGCCTGGTATAGAGTAAGTGTTCAATAAGCACTATTATCATCATCATTATCATTATTGCTGTGTTCAAGACATTGTGTTAGAAAATACTAAAGATAAAAGGCATGTCCTTACCCTCAGGAAGTCCACAGTTTTATGGAAAACATAAACATGTGATTTATGTTATAATACAAGCTGAGGGGTGCCCTTAGAAATGTCAACTGGCACTGTGAGAGAAACACCTAATATAGAAGGGAGGGATCTGGTAGTGGTAGCATCTCAGTACAATGCTATAAGCACGGGATGCTTTCCACTCAATTCAAAACATTGTGTCCCGAAAATCTGAATGTCAGTACAACAGATGCTTAATATTCATGGTAGTGATGAGAACAGAAAGACCTGACACAAATACGTTTCAATTTTTTTAAAACAAAGGAATGGTATGCGATGTTAATGCCTGTGAAATTCAATGTTCCATTCTTCATTCTGAATAGAAACCATTCTGGACAGAGAATTCATAGACTCTGTCACCAATATGTCTCTCTCTTTAAAAATAAAATCAATTCTAGTTTCAAGAACTAAGATATAATGCTGCTCTGATCCAGAAAGCATTGAATAATCTAGAAAGGCTTGCCATTTTGCCAAGATAATTTGGAGTTTTACTATGGATTAAAGTTGAATCAAAATTAAAGAACAGTGTTATATAATAATGATATCTACATTTGGGAAGTATACTGTTTTTTCATTACTGTATCATATCTTTAGTGCAAAAATTTTTAATTAAAATATTGGTTTTTTTTCTAGCTGGTGTTTTCTTTCTCAGAAATAGTTATGAAGATGATAACTTATGTTGCAATCGGTTATTTTGTATGATTCATGAAGAAACACTTTAAAAATAACTGTAATAAAGACAGAAAACCGTTTCTTCACGATTGTGATTCATCATAATTATTTTTGAACATTTGGTAAACCCTATTTCTGTGAACTTTTAAGAACTTTAAAACCCTTTCAGAGCTTATTTAAGGCCCCTCATTATGAATTCTGCAAAGGTTTCACTTTCTGAAGAAAATGGACTTGAGGTCATCAGCATAGTATGAAACAATGTGGATATTCCTGCACTCTCTTCATCTTTTCAGATTCTCTTCTGGTAAGTTAAAAGAAGTCAAGGGATTATTTGAGGGAATTAAAGTAACTGCAAAGAGAAACAGCATGGGCCAGTAACCCTTCCAAAATGGCGTGTTTTGTTTCTGGGCCCAAAGCAGGAGGTGGGGTATATGTTGAAAGATATCTCTTTCACAAAGGAATAAGGCATGGTTCCCATGCCAGTTCTTAAGAAAAAACCTGCAGTGGAACCACAGACATGTTTTCTTAAGAAAGAGAAAGAGAATATGGCAATGGTAATTGGGGACATGTGCTATATTTGGCATTTGTTCCAGGTCTACTTAGTTGAACTGAATTTTCTGCTTAAAGTTTACAATTACTATTTTGGGATTGGGAGAAGATACCACTCTGAGTTGTACAGAACAAGCACACAGCTGTCATTTTCTTTTCTCCCCCCCCAAAGGCTATTAACAGCTTGTTCTAAAGTGATGCATTTTCTTCTGCTGCATGGATCACGAGTAGAGCAATCATGAAGCATATCAATATTGCAAGAAAAATCTGCATTCTGAGTATGTATATGATTAACACCCCTTCCGGACATGAATAATGTTGCCTAGGGTTTCTAATTTCACCTGAAATTTCCCAAAGATTCCAAAAATGAGATTTGTACCAACTACAACTATGATAATTATTGTTGGACTTCCAATATCAAAAATTTTTTAAAAATCTAAGCATATACTTTCAAGGCAATTTTAATTATTTTGTCCTTCCATAAGATATCAATATATCCTGATCCTCTACCCTGTGAGCCTCTTGCTTTCATCCCTACTTCCTCATGAGTCTCCTTGACCCAAGCACTTTCAGTCCAGATGCTACCTCAGGGCTTTCCAGGTCCTCTCTGTGTTAAAATGCCCCACCTAATTCTCTCCTCTCTAGGTAGTACTCCCACTTCTCAATCACTGTCTCTCCTATATGACCCCTTAACCTTAAAATATCCAAGAGTGAGCATCTGTTCCCCCAAGGCCCTATTTCAATCTTTGGAAGGAAAAAGAGTAGAAGTTTCTCTATAAAGTTCATGAATCCTCACTTGAAATTGCAAAATGTTATGCATTTGGAATGGAAGGTATCCACAGATTTCTTCAGACTCTCCAAGAGGTCAGCATCCCCCAAAAGGTGAAAACACAAGTATGATACTAAGGTCAACTGCACTATGGCTGATAAATGTTTCATTTGAAGATTTTTTATCTTTTAGCAGAGAGCTTGTGGAAATAATGCCTTAACATAAAGAAAAATTCTGTAATAAAGGAAAATCAGGTTCTCATGATGGGGAACATATTATTTGAGAGAGGATTTGGGGATTCCTCACCACATTATATGGGCAACGACTTATTTTTTCTGCTCTATCTGTTTAATATTGGGGATAAAGAGATATCTGCCTTCTGTTTTGCTAGTGGTTATAATCATAATGAATACTAAGATGTAATATATATTTTACGATGTTAACACAAATGCCAAAATAGGGTGGAATTAAGTCTACTTAATTAAGTCTACTTAAGTTTAGGAAACATTTATTAAGCACCTACTGTGTATAAAGCACAAGGCTTGGGACATAGAATAGAAATATAAGATCTGACCCTTCCAGAACCTGACTATCCTTGTGATGTGATGTGTGGATGGGTGGGGGAGAGTAGTAGACAGACATACACATTTGCACACATACAAGGGGAGTCAAAAAAACTGAATTAATTTTTAGACAGTGGACCCCTGTAGGTAAGTGTTCTAGGAATCCATAGGCATCAGTGTACCAGCTAGCGCTATTGTGAGAGACTTCATTCAGCTTGGGTGAATTTTTTTTTTTTTTTGGGAGATTCTTTTAACACGTTTGCCCGTTTCATGATGGATGATTTACGAGTGCACCTGCCCACACTATACTGAATGTTCAGCAGTTGTTTTTTACCAAAAATGGCATGACCCCAATGCCCCATCCTTTCTATTCATCCGATCTTACCCTGAGTGATTTTTTTGTTTCTTTTGTTCGTTTCCCTGGATGAAAAAAATCCTTAAAGGGAAATGTTTACCAATGTAGAATAGGTGAAACAAAAAACAGCAGAAGCACTTGACATCAAAATCAATGGGTTCAAAAACTTTTGAGCAGTGGAAAAGGCGTCTCGATAGGTATATTGCATCAAACAGAGAGTACTTTGAAGGTGACTGAAGTTTAAACGTGTAAGAATGAATACACAATTTTTTATAAATAAGTTCCAGCGTTTTTGGGGTCCCCCTGTATATGTAAATAATACTAATATAATTCATGAGTTATGCTATTGTATAATATGGGAGAAGAAAACATTAATGCTAACTAGAGAGCACTATAGAAAGCCTTAAGTAAAAGTAGAAACAAAGCCACCATCCCACAAATCCTGGGTCTTTCTCATTTTTGGATCACCTTTCCTGAACAACTACCCCTTCATCCTATTTTACTTCAACACATTCAGAGATTAGGCCCATTTAACTTTGAATTTTTTCTCTATTTTCTTTATCAGGAAATATTTTAAACCCACAAATTGTGTTATATAAACACAATCATAAAAACCTATGCACCCACCACTCAGCTTAAGAAATAAAACATTTCGGATATAGCTGAAGTGTCCACATACTATAGTTCTCTTCTTTTACTAACGTCCTCTGTTTTTACTAGCAGCTTTGAAAGATGACCCTTAATGAACACCATCTTTTGGTGTTCATGCCCTTGTGTAATCTCTTTCCTTTGAGTGCGTACTGGACTTAGTGACTTGATTCTAATGAATAGACTATGATAAAAGTGATGGGACAGCACTTCTGAAATTAAGTTACAAAAGATTGTGACTTCCATCCTGCTGGCACTCTCGTTTGCTCACTCTGATGAAGCCTGCTGCCATGTTGCGAGATGCTCTATGGGGAAGCTCACATGCAAGGAATCATGGGAAGCCTCTAGCCAATAGTTTGTGAATAACTGAGTCCTGAGTCCAACAACCCACAAAGAGCCAGATCCGGACAACAATCATGTGAGTGAACTTGGAAGCACATTCTCCCTGGTAGAGTCTTCAGATGAGACTGCATTCCTGGCTGACACTTTGATTGCAGCCTTGTGAGAAATCCTGAAGCAGAAAACTCAACTAAGTCATGTCTTGATTCCTGAAAATTTGTTTTAAGCTGCTGAGTTTTGAGGGTAATTTGTTAATTTGTTATGCAACAGGATAACTAACACACCTTCCAAGAGGTAAGCACTATCCTAAATGTGCTGTTTATCATTCTCATAGGTCTTTACATATATATTATACTTGCGATCATTTCCATACATATGTATACATAAACTTGTATTAAATATTTTTAAAACCCATATAAATATAAGTGTTATTATAATATTTTTATTCTTCTGGTACTAGTTTTTTTCTTATTCATTTTTCCATTGTCACCACTCAACCTTTGCTCTTCCACGAGGTCTCCTTTTGCTTCAGTCCCCATGAGTTCTAGTCTTCTCACCAGCCCAGTTCCTGGTGTTCTATTCAGTTTATCTGCAACAGTCCCAAGCCAGTGAATTAAGTCACGTCCTACCTTAGTCTCTTCCCATATTGTTTTCTAAACTAAAATCTGGACTTAGGCTTTTCAGCATTACCTGGGTCAACACTTCAGTTTCCTTTGATAATGCTGCCTTCAAAAGCAGTGTGCATCTTAAAGTTTAATGTGATACACAATGGAATACTACACAGTCATAAAGAAGGACAAAACTATGAACTTTGCAGCAACTTGGATGGATTTAGAGTCTATAATATTCAGTGATTTATCACAGAAACAAAGAACTGAGTACCACATGTTCTCACTCATACGTGGGCCCTGAACACTTACCACAGTACTGTAAGAAAGGACTTGGCAGTATTGGGACACTGCTGGGTGGGGGCACATAATATCAATAAGGGTACCTAATCTCAAACCCAAGTGAAGTGGGGACTAAAGGGAAGCCCAGACTTTACCTGTACGATGATTACTTATCTACCTAATCCTGAACTGTACCCCATGTCCTTAAAATAAAAACGAAGTCTAATGTGTACAGGCATTACCTGTGGATCTTGTTAACATGTGATTGCAATTCACTAGGTTCATAGAAGGCCTGAGATTCTGCATTTCTAAAACACTTTCAGATGTTGCTGATGCTACTGAAACATGAAAAACATATTTAGTAGCAAGGTTCCAGAGGCTAGATATTCATCTCTTTGCAAAAATTGTTTTAATTTGACATTCTAATTTTTATTGGACAGCAATAAAGGAATTTAAAATAGGCTTACACAATGATGGAATATGATATCTTCCAAAGAAGATTAGGTAAGCCAAATAAAAAGTATAAAGAAAGAAGGAAGGAAATAATAAAGATTAGAGTGGAAATTAATGGAATATAAAATAGAAAGCCAACAGAGAAAATCAATAAAACCAAAAGCTGATTATTTGAAAAGATCAACAGAATTGTCAAACCTTTAGCTAGATTGACCAAGAAAAGAGAAGTCTCAAATTACTAGAATCAAAAATGAAAGAGGGAACATTAATACTGACCCTGCAAAAACAAAATGGGTTTTAAAGGAATACTATGAATAACTGTATACCAATAATTGAATGAAATGGGCAAATTTCTAGAAAGATATAAACTACTGAAACTGACTCAAGAAGAGAAAAATAATATGAATAGAACTATCACAGGGAAGAGATTAAATTAGTAATTTTTTTTTTAAAAAAACTTCCCACCAATAAAACTCCAGGTCCAGATGCTTCACCAGTGAGTTCTAACAATCATTGTAGAATTAACACCAATTCTTCACAAATTTTTCTAAAAATATAAGATGATGTAACACTTCCCAACTCATTCTATGAGACCAGTATTACCCTGATACCCAAACCAGACAAACACATTACAAGAAAATAAAACTACAGACCAATATCTTTTTTGTGAATATGGGCGCAAACATTCAAACCAAAATATTAGAAAACTGAATCTAACCCCATAACAAAATAATTATGCACTATGAAAAGTGGGATTTAAAAAAAAAGAAAATGCGCTATGGAAGGCTGAGGTGAGTGGATTGCCTGAGCCTGCGGGTTTGAGACCCGCCTGAGCAACTTGGCGAGACCTCATCTCTACAATAAATCAAAAAATTAGCCGGGCGTGATAGCGCGTGCCTGTAATTCCAGCTACTTGGAAGACTGAGGCGGAAGGATTGCTGGAGCACAGCAGGTCGAGGCTGCAGTGGCCGCAAGTGGCCACTGCACTCCAGTCTGGGCGACAGAGTGAAACTCCAACTCAAAACAAACAAACAAAACAAAAATCACATTATCAAACTTGACAGATGTAGAAAAACCTTTTGACAAAATTCCAATATCCTTTCATGATAAAAAAACTCTTAGCAAACTAGGAATATAAGGGAAATTCCTCAACTTGAAAAAGGACATCTATGAAAAATCTACAATTAACATTACACTTAACGGTAAAAATTGACGCTTTACCCGTAAGATTAGGAGCAAAACAAGGATGCCAGCATCTCAACATTATATTGGAGTTCTATCAAGGATAATTAGGCAAGAAAAAGAAATACAAACCACCTGGATTGGAAAGAAAAAAAAAAGTAAAATTATCTCTATTTACAGATAATATATTCTTGTATGTAGAAAATCTTAAGAAATAAAAAAAAAAACAAGCTCACCAAGGTTGCAGGATATAATATCAACACACAAAATCAATTGTATATCTATACACTTGCAACGAACAATCCAAAATGAGATTGAGAAAAAATAATTCTATTTACAATAGCATCAAAAAGAATAAAATATGTAGGCATGAATTTAAGAAAAGGAGTGCAAAACTTATACTCTGGAAACTACAAGACACTGTTGAAATAAATTTTTAAAAGTCTGTATAAATGGAAATGTGTTCCATGCCATGGGTCAGAAGACTTAATATTGTTGAGATGGGAATACTTCCCAAAGTCATCTACAGATTTAATGCAATCCCTAAGATCCCAGTTTTCGTTTCTTTAGAAATTCACAAACTAATTCTAAAATTCACGGAGGAATTGCAAGTGACTCAGAATAGCTAAAACAATCTTGAAAAAGAAGAACGAAGTAGGAGGACTCACACACTTTCTGATTTCAAATTTTTACACATCAATAGAATAGAATTGAGAGTTCAAAAATAAAACCATGCATCTATGGTCAACTGATTTTTGACAAGGATGCCAAGATCATTCAATGAGCAAAGAATAATCTTTTCAACAACTAGGGCTGGGCCAACCTATAGACACATGTATAGCCACATGGGAAAAAGTGACATTGGACCCTGCCCCATACCATATTATAAAAATGAACCCAAGTGGATCAAAAACCAAAACAGAAGAACTAAAACTGTAAAACTCAACAAGAAAACATACAGGTAAATGTTCATGACCTTGAATTTGGCAATAGATTGTTATTTGTGATAACAAATGGGCTAGTAACAAAAGTAAAAATAGATAAATTGGATCTCATCAAAATTAAAAACTTTTGTACTTCAAAGAACACCATCATGAAAGTGAAAAAACAACCCATAGTATGGGAGAAATTATTTTCAGATCATTAATATGGTAAGGGAGTGGTATGTATCTATACAAAAAAAAACACTAATAAAAAGATAAATCCATTGTAAATGAGCAAATAATCTGAATAGACATTTATTTAGGGAAGACATACAAACGGACAATAAGTATATGGACAGTTGCTCAACTTTTTACATCTTCAGGGAGATACAAATCAAAACCACATTAAGATACACTTCACACCTACTAGGGTGTCTATAATTAAAACGTCAGGTTAAAAATTATGGGCAAGAATATGGAAAAATTGAAACCTCCTATATTGCTGGAAGGAAGGTTAAATGATATAGCCACTTTGAAAGATAGTCTGGCAGTTCCTGAAAATTTTAAACATAAAGTTCCCATATGACCCAGAAACTTCTAGGTATACACCCAAGAGTAAGGAAAATATACATCCACATAAAAGCTTATACAAAAATTGTACATGAATGTTTATAGCAGCATTATTCACAATAACCAAAAGGTGAAAACAGTTCAAACTGATGACTGTATAAACACGATGTAGTATATCCATACAGTGGAATATTATTTGGTCATAAAAAAGGAATGAAGTACTTACTGCTATAGAATGGATGAATCTGGAAAATATCATACTGAGTGAAATAACCCAGTTACAACTACCTCATATTATATGTTTCCATTGATTTGAAAGAACAGAATAGGGAAATCTACATAGACAGAAAGTGGATAACTAGTTGCTTAGAGCTAGGGGGAACAGGGAATAGAATGAGGATAGCTGAAGGGAACAGGATTTCCTTTTGAGGTGATAAAAATATTCTAAAATTGGTAATGGTTGCAGTATCCATGAATATATTAAAACCATTGAATTGTACATTTTAAATGGGTGAATTGTATGGCATGTGAATTACAGCTCAATAAAGCTGGTAAAAAATAACATGGATAATTCATAGGGCTTACCTTGTTTGTTTCCCATCTTCCTGGAATCACTGTCCTTTGTGGCCTACTGTCTAAGGTCTTGAAAATTCTTCCTTCATGTTGTCTGTCTTTATTTTGTTTTGTTTTGTTTTATTTGGTTGTTTCATGCAGGAGGGTAAATAAAAAACCTCATTACTCCATCTTAGCCAGAAGTGGGAGTCTCCCTATTTTTAAATTGTGGAAACAGAGGCCAAAAGCAGCTATCTGGCTTGCCAAAGTTCATGCTAGTTCGTGGCAGAGTCTGGACTATAACCAAGATTTCCCGATTTCTAATCTGAAATTGAGACAGGATTGCTTCTTGTCTATCTAGCTTCTGGGGCAACTTAATAGCAGAAGGTTAATTAACCAGGCATAGACAAAGCAAATCTCTGTGATATGAGAACCCCTAAAAGGTTCAGATAAGTTCTCTGCCTTCCTCTCAATAAGCAAGTATTTGCTGCATATCTATGTGTAATGCCTTTTGGGAAATGTGGCCAAGGATAGAGAAACAGGTGCCACCATTTCTGGCAACAAGGGGATCACTATCTATTTGGGAGACAAAACTGCACATGAAATGTTTCTATGACTCAAATGACTAAAGCATGTTACTTATAATATAATGACTCACTCAACGTGCAGCCAAGAGAGTCAGGAAGGGTCACAGTGTGTGGGCTTTTCTCTGAAAGACTGCCCAGAGGAAGAGGGACTTGGGCTTCAAAAGATAGGCAGCATCTCCTGGCCGGATAGTACAGTAAGGACAGGACATTGTCTTCACAGGGCCCATGTTAAAATGTACATGAGGTCTCAGAGGATCCATGGTTGTAAGAAAGCCTGAGTCTTGGAGACAGGGGAAGGAAGGGCATGTTGTCCTGGCCATAAGGCATACCAAGAGGATTTGATGGAAGTTCTTGGTAAGAAAGATGACTAATAGGGCATTTTCTTTGCCTACTGCAACATTAAATCTTCCCAAGTAAACAGTTTTTATAGGAATGCAGCAAGTGTTTTTGTAGGTCATAAGAACTTGGTTTTCTGCTTGAAGTTGTAAAACAAACAATCCAGACTCTAGTCATTCAATTATTCCGTGAGAGTATATTGAGCATATACCTGGAGTTGTGCTAGATGCTTGGGACTCCCAGGTACCTAAAACTTGCGGCTTGCCCTTGTTTGGTCTAGATGAAAAGGCAAACACTTAGAAGATGATGACAGAGTTCCTTAGGGAAATGTGTTCTCTTTCCCCACCGTCACTCTCTCTGTCAGTCAACAGAAGTGGTCAAATCCTTTCCCTTTGCAGGCTCGTCATTAGGAACTGGGTGGAACAGGGAGAGACCCAAGGTCATAACAACCTGCAGAGGTTTCTACCTAATGTCAGAAACACCCCTGGAAAACCAGTCCAAAATTCTCTTTTACAGCTTGGTTCAAAACTCATCACCTCCAGGCAGCTTTCTTTTCTGTATCTGTCCCCTCCTCTAGGTTATCCTGAATTACAGTGATACATGTGGACATGGTTTAGCTTCTCTACAAAATCACAGGGCTTTGTAGAGGAATGTCCAGACCTTCCTTGGGTTTGTAACACCTATGGCGCCTGTCACAGGGCTCTGAACACGGTAGGTGTTTGATATATGTTTGTGGAATGAACTAAGGGCTTTGGAATCACTATCACCATTAATTTCTCTTCTACCTGTCTAGGGCTTGACTGTCTACAAAGGGTCTTCCTATCTCCTCTTCCTTTACCTGGTTTCCCATGAGGTTTCTGATCTTGCAGCCGAATGTGATTCTGTTGTGATGCTAGGGACAATGAGGAATTTCACTCCTCAGGTGAGACCCTGCTCCCGATCCCCCACATACAGGGAGTGACTGACCCCTTGCTGGCCTCCTACTCCACCACCCACAGCCAGATTGGGCTGCAGGTGTTCGCCGAAGGGAAACACCCACACAGGAGTGCCACCTCCTTATAGGCACAATAAAGAGTTCAAGCTCAGCACTTCCTGCTGCCTGTGGAAGCCACAGGAGGGGTGTGAGACAGTCAGGAATGATAATATCTCTTAGGACTTTACCTTGACTCCCACACCCCAAAAGGATCACTGCACAGGCTCTATGACCTTGACCTCAGTGCCTGGGAGTGGAGTGGCACGTCAAGGCTCCATCCTGCCTGTTAAGCAGGAACTGCAGCCCTGCCAGGTCCTGGTCCTGGGTAAGTCTGCACCAACAAAGGCCCCTGTCTGCTTACAGGCTCACCTAGCTTGTGGGATTTGAAGCAAGAATAACATTGGCATGATCACCCTCTCTGTGTGTGCAAGACCTTGCCATTCTCAGGGATACTTCTCATTCATCATCTCATGGATGTCTCGGGCATATTAGGTGGATTTCATAAACTGAAATTTCACCTTCTTTCTCAGTCATTTTTCCTCTTCCTGCTGGTTTTATAACTGAGAGTGCCCCTCTGTCTTCAAAAATACCTTAGCAGTACAAGCATCTCAGATCAAAACAAACATATCCATGTATCTTGGTTGACACTTTGAGTCTGATAACACTGTGCTCAGCCATTACAGGGCAGGGACATACTCCCTGGTGAGCAAACAGCAGTGCTTTATGGAAAAGCCCTACCAGCTATGAGTGTATTATGAGGTCAAGAAACTCAATTTACCAAACAGACTGATGAGAGAATGGATATTCACAGTTTGAAAGTGCACTTATTTTAAAACTCCTTCATAAAGTGATTGAATTTGAGTGAATATGTATTTATTTGTTCGATTCCCCTGGGTTTTCCAAAAGAAATGTATAAAAAGAAAGTGACTAGTTATATCCCACAGCTAATTAGTGGCCAAGGCCAAGACTTAGGCCCATTTTGTTTGCTGAGCCTCAGCCACTTTATTTGAGCCTCTCTGGGATGGAAGGTTTGCTTATAGTCTACTCATGAAACACTAAGTAGAATGGAAGGTAAAAGGATGACCTGAAGTGCAAAGATTTGAAGCCATAGGACATAACTGGTCATAGTCATGACCAATTAAAAGCACAGATAAAAGTACTGGACCCCTGAAATAATCATATACTGTATTTAGCAGTCAATCGGGAAACAGGACTTGAATTTTCCTTACAGAGGATTTACACGTAAAGAACTAGAAACCCATCTAACAGCGTCTTCTGATGAAGTGAGCAAAAGATGTCAAGGTGGAAAGCTAGGGTCCTGATCACATTCTTTCCGGCTATGAGACATGTACAAATCATTTAGTCTTCCTCAGCTTCTATTGATGCTAATACCTCAGTTGACTCTCAGTCAACTGAGGTCATCCAATCAGTCCCCACCTCTGCTCCATCTTATCCTAAATGCCTCTTCTCTCTACCTTCATTGTTCTCTCCCTAGCTGAGTCCTCTTCATTCCACTCTCCTCACAACAGCCACAGATATCTTTCTAAAAAGCAAACCTGGCTACATTGGTCATCTGCTCAAAACCCTTCAATAACTATTAATCTCAGAATAAAAATCGCAATTCCTTACTCTGGTCTACAGGCCCTTCATGGTCTGGCACCAGATGGCGTCTCAGGCTCATTCCACATTATTCCTCCCCCTTACATTCTAGGCTCCAGCCATAATAAACTAATAGTGGCTCCCCCATGAGCCAGCCTCTCCCCTCCACCTGTGCACTCGCTTCTTGTTCTACACAGAATACTTAGTGCCTTCCAGTTCCCCCTTTCTTTCCCCTAACCCTGTAATACTGCAGAGTTCTGTGTCCATATCACCACCTGAGAAGTCTTCCCCCTGTCTGAACTGCTCCTCCTCTGTGTCCCCCAACCCTACCCATGCAGCACCCTATGCTTCTGTCATCCTAGTACTCAACAGCCATACTGAAACAGCCTTTGTCCTTTTTGATTTCTCCCATTCACTTAGGCAGGACTGTGTCTTACTCATCATTACTTCCCAGCAGAGCTTGTTGAATGAATGATACATGATTAAATGCTTTGTAAACTGCAGCTTGCTGCACAAGTGTTAAGTATGTTAAATAATATTATTGCGTTCAGATGGGTTACTTAGTATTGTTGGCCTATTCACCCACTTGATAATAACTCATATCACATTTCAAATACATCATTCTAGTTCCTTTTTAAGCCCAATACTAATAAAGGCTACCACTTATTGAGCACTTAACCTAGGCTAAACTCTCTGATTAGATTTTACATGCATGATCTCATTACTCATCATCAGACCAACTTTATATGCTGGGTTCTATAATAGTCATCATCCCTATTTTTCAGATGAAAAGACAGCTTGCCCAATGTCACCTAACCAGATTTTGAATCCAGATTTTTCAAGTTCAAGATCCATGCCTTGTCAAAATCTTCAGATAAGGAAACTGTCAACAGAGTGAAAAGGTCACCTACAGAATAAGATATTTGCAAATTTATTTCTGGTAAAGGATTGATATCCAGAATATATAGAGAACTCCTAAAACTCAACAACAAAAAGTCCAGACAACCCAATTCAAAAATGGGCACAGGCTTGAATAAACATTTCTCCAAAAAATATATACGAGTATTATTATAAAAACCTACCCGCGGGTTCGAGACCCGCCTGGGCAGTGAAACTTCATCTCTACAATAAATCAAAAAATCAGCCTGGCATGGTAGCACATGCCTGTAATTCCGGCTACTCGGAAGGCTGAGGCAGAAGGATCACTGGAGCCCAGCAGATCGAGGCTGCAGTGGCCATTCCCTGCAGTGCAGTCTGGGCGACAGAGTGAGACTCCAACTCAAAAAAATAAAAAATTAAAAAATTAAAAAAATTAAAAACCTATATGTAAATAAACTAGAAAACCTAAAGGAAATGGAGCACTTTCTGACATCACACAACCTCCTATGGTTGAAACAAGAATAAATTGAAACTCTAAACAGACCAACAACAATCCAGAAAATCGACAGTCATAAGAAATCTACCTACAAGCAAAAGTCCCAGACCCAGTGGCTTCCCAGCTGAATTCTACAAGACATACAAGAATGAGCTGATGCTAATCATACTAAAAGTATTCTAGGCAGTTGAGAAAGATGGCAAGCTCCCCAACTCATTTTATGAAGCCAACATCATATTGATATTCAAACCTGGCAAAGACCCCAACAAGGAAAGAAAATTACAGGCCAATCTCCTTGATGAACACAGATGCAAAAATTCTAAACAAGATTCTAGCAAATCGAATCCAACACCTCTCAAGGATCATCTTCCATGATCAAGTGGGCTTCATTCTTGGAAAGCAGAGTTGGTTCAATATTCACAAGACCATGAATGTAATTCAGCACACCAACAAATAGAAAACCAAGAACCACACGACTATATCACTAGATGCAGAAAAAACTTTCCACAAAATCCAGCGTCCCTTCTTGATAAAAACTCTTGATCACCTAGGCATAGAAGGAACATTTCTTAAAACGGTAAGAACCATCTATGATAAACTCACAGCCAACATTGTGCTCAATGGGCAGAAATTGGAAGTATTCCCCTGAGAACAGGAACTAGACAAGGATGCCCACTCTCACCCCTCCTGTTCAACATAATATTGGAAGTTCTAGTCAGAACAATCAGTCATGAGAAGGAAGTCAGGAGTATCCAAATAGGAAAAGAGAAAGTCAAGCTATCCATCTTTGTGAATGATATGATTCTATGTCTTGAAAACCCTAAGGAGTATGTCAAAAGCCTCCTCACACTGATAATCTTCTTCAGTAAAGTCTCAGGGTACAAAATCAATGTACAAAAGATAGTTGCATTTCTATACACCAGCAACAACAGCCAAAAAAGAAAAAAGAAAAGAAAGGAAATACCTTGGTATCCACCTAAGATCTCTACAACGAGAACTACAAAACAGTACTCAAAGAAATTGAGGATGATGCAAACAAATGGAAAAGTATCCCATCCTCATGTTTTGGAAGAGTCAATATTGCCAAGATGTCCATCCTACCCAAGACAATCTACAGATTCAATGCAATACCATTTAATTACCAACATCATTCTTCTCAGATCCAGAAACAACAATACAGAAATTCATATGGAAACATAAACAACCATGAATAGTCAAAACAATCCCCAGCAAAAGAAACAAAATGAGAGATATCACACCTTCAGACTTTATACTACAAGGCTACAGTAATCAGAACAGCCTGGTATTGGTACAAGAATAGGCACATAGACCAATGGAACAGGAAGAGGTTCTGGAAGCAAAGACTCAATCTCTCAACCAACCCATCTTTGACAAAATCACTAGTAACAAGCACTGGAGAAAGAAGACCATATTTAGCAAATGGTGCTGGGAAAACTGGCTGACCACATGCAGAAGAATGAAATTGGACACCTATGTATCACTATATACAAAAATCAACTCTAAATGGATCAAAGGCCTAAACATGAAACCTCAAACTGTAATAATCCTACAAGAAAATATAGAAACACTCATGCACATCAGAACAGGCAACCAATTCTTGACCAAATCCCTAAAAGATAATGTCATAAAAGCTAAGATAGACAGATGGAACTCCATCAAACTGAAAAGCTTTTGTACAGCAAAAGAAACCATCAAGAGAATGGGGAGACAACCCACAGAATGGGAAAAAATATTTGCTTACTATGTATCTGACAAAGGCCTAACATCCAGAATCTACAAGGAACTCAAATGAATTGGAAAAAAAAAAAGTGAGTAAAATACATGAATGGACACTTTTCAAAAGAAAATATACAAGTAGCCAACAGATACATGAAAAAATGTTCAGTCTCACAAATCATCAGAGAAATGCAAATCAAAACCACAATATGATACCACCTAACTCCAGTAAGAATAGCCCTCATCAATAAATTAAAAGACAAAGAAAAGGGAACACTTGTACACTGTTGATGGGAGTGTAAACTAGTTCAACCTCTATGGAAGCCGTGTGGAAATTCCTAAAGGAACTAAAAATTGACCTTCCATATGATCCAGTAATCCCCCTCCTGGGAATATACCTGAAGGAACGTAAATTGTTCTACATAAAAGACACCTGCACACGCATGTTTATAGCTGCACCATTTACAATAAAAACATGGAACCAACACTATTGCCCACCAAAAGTGAACTTGATAAAGAAAATGTGGTATATATACATAATGGAGTACTACGCAGTCATAAAGAGGGGCAAAATCATGGACATCATAGCAAATTGAATGAAGTTGGAGACCATCATACTTAGTGCTCTATCACAGAAACAAGAAACTGAATACTGCTTGTTCTCACTCATAAGTGAGACCTGAGCATTAATCACATTAGCACAGGGTTAGAATCGGCAGTTGCTGGACACCACAGGGGAAGGAGGAAGGCATGTAATAACACAAAAGGAACCTGGTCCTATATCAGGGGGAGTGAGGACCAGCTGGAAGCTCAAACTTTACCTGCACACCATCTACTTGTGTAGCTAATCCTGACTTGTACCCCACATCTCTATAATAAAATAAAAAAAGAATATATACAATGGTCAAAAAGCACTAATTGTTAGGAAAATACAGCTCAAAACCACGATGAGATACTATTCTCACCCATTAGAATGGCTATTTAAAAAAAAACAGAAAATAACAATGTTGGCTAGGTTATGAAGAAATTAGAACCCTTGAAAGCTGCTGGCGGGAATAGAAAATGGTACAGCTGCTGTGGAAAACAATATAGAGGTCCCTTAAAAAAAACAACAAATAGAAATACCATGATTCAGAAATTCTATTTCTGAGTATATGGTGGGGATCCCCCAAAAGAATAATTTATTTATAAATTTTATAAATTTTTATAAATTTTTTGTGTATTTATTCTTACATGCTTAAACTCCAGTCACCTTCAAAGTACTCTCCATTTGATGCAATACACCTATTGGGACGCTTTTTCCACTGCTCAAAACGGTTTTTGAATTTGTCAATTTGGATGACTTTTAGTGCTTCTGCCATTTTTTTTTCCACCTTTCCACACTGGCAAACCATTTCCCTTTGAGGACTTTTTCATCTGGGAAAACAAACAAACAAAAAAGTCACTCGGGGTGAGAATGGTTGAATGGGGAAGGTGGGGCATGGAGCATGCTCGTAAATCACTCATCCTGAAATGGGCAAATGCATTGAAAGAATCTCCCCAAAGAAACTCACGAATGCCAGATGCAACCTCTCACAACAATGCTAGCTGGTACACTGATGTTGATAGATTCCTAGAACACTTACCTAATGGGGGAAGCCTGTACTAAAAGGGGTCCACCCTCCAAAAAATAATTTCGGGTTTTTTTGGGGTCCCCCCTTGTACACTCAAACTAATTAAAAACAGCATCTCAAAGAGATATTTGTATACCTATGCTTATAGTTGTACTATTCACAATAGCCAAAAGGTGGAACAACCCATGTCCATCAACAGATGAATGGATGAACAAAATTGGTGTTTACGTACAATGAATTATTAGTCAGGCTTCAAGGGAAGAAAATTGTCACACATGCTACAACATGGATGAACCTTGAGGACATTATGTTAAGTGAACCAAACCAGTCCTAAAAAGGCAAATATTATATGAATCTACTTATTTGAGCTATCTAGAGTAGTCCAATTGATAAAGTAGAATGATGGCTGCCAGGGGCTTAGGGAAGAGGAAGTGCAGAGTTAGTGTTGAATGAGTATAGAGTTTTAGTTTTACAAGATGAAAAAGTCCTGGAGATGGATGGTGATGATGGTTGTACAACATGAATGTACTTAATGCCACTGAACCACGCACTTTAAAGTGGTTAAAATGGTAAATTCTATGTATATCTTACTGCTATTTAAACAAAGAAAAGAAAATGTGGTACATATACACAATGGAATATTATGCAGTCATAAAGAAAACCAAAATTATGGACTTCACAGCAACTCGGATGGATTGAGAGTCTATCATACTCAGTGATCTATCACAGAAACAGAAAACTGAGTACCACATGTTCTCACTCATAAGAAAACCCTGAACATTTATCATAATACTATAAGAAAGGGATTGGCGGTTGTGGAACACTGCCGGGGGAGGGAGTAGGCACACAACTTCAATAAGGGTACCCAAACTTTACCTGCGTGATGACCACTTATGTACTTAACCCTGAATTGTACTCCACATCTTTAAAATAAAAATAATAATAACAAAATAAACAAAGAAAAGATTCAAGCCCTGATTCTAGCCACTTTTCAGTCCTGCTAAGTCTTCAGATAATTTCCTCCTGATGAATGTTTGCTGCTTTCTCTCCAGATAACCTGCCTTTTATTTCTTTTTCTTCCCAAGACCAGACTGCTCTTTGCCAGGGTCTCTAAATCCACCATTGGTCAGTGTCCCTGAAGAGGGCAGGGCCTGACCACAGGCCTCCAGCCTACTCTCCTCCTGGGAAGAAAATGCTTACTCTGAGGGCAGCCAGCACATATTTTGCTCATAACAATTGGCAGATGGCTGTGAATCCTTTCTGTTCCCAGGAATCACATCGGGACTAACTGCACTGCACTTTTTCCATCACTAGTAGCTAATCCCAACAATGACGTTGGACAGTGTTATTAATAGGTAAAGAATAGACACAGAGAGAGAGGGGAAGTGGTTTGGGCTGAGTCACACAGCAAAGTTAGAACTCCAAGCTCCCAGCAACTAACCTCGCCCTGGGCTCTGTCTCACACACCCGGCAGCTCAAGACTTGCTCCTTTTTGTACTCTGGGCAACAGACTCCCTGGCTAACCAAGCAAGTCTGACTTGTCTTGTAGAGAAATTAAGCAAGATCTTCCTTAGGATGGCGTCTGTGATCCTTCTGCTTCTACTGGTTGGCAGGAGGCCAGGGGTCCCCGCTACTTACTGAGTGATCTTACATCATTGTTAAGTCTCTGGATCCTCAGTTTTTCCTTCAGGGAAACAGGATGGGGTAGGAAGGAAAGGATTGGGATGCACTCTTCCAATCTGTTCTGCATCATCTTTTACATGGGCGAACTCCAAACCTAACTGAGCATCACAATCACATGGGTGACCTTTATTTATTTTATTTTATTTTATTTTTTTGAGTTGGAGTCTCACTCTGTCACCCAGACTGGAGTGCAGTGGCTGCTCCTGGCCACTGCAGCCTCAACCTGCTGGGCTCTGGCGATCCTTCTGCCTCAGCCTTCCAAATAGCTGAAACTATAGGTGGCACGCTACCCTCCCTGGCTAGTTTTTGATTTATTGTAGAGATGAGGTCTCACCAAGTTGCCCAGGCGGGTCTCAAACCCGCAGGCTCAGACAATCCACTCACCACAGCCTCCCAAAGCGCTGGGATTACAGGCTGAGCCACCGAGCCCGGCATGGGTGACCTTTAAAAACACAAATTCTTGAGCTGTATCCAGCCCAAGTTTCTTGGAATTCTTTTTTCCCTTGGCCATCTAGCCCCTAAGGTGAAAAGAGTCCCCTTGTATTGAGCAGTGGGGTGGTCTTTCACTCTCTGTTTAAATCCTCTCCAACCTAGCTTAAAGACACCTTCTCTGAGATTGCAATGCATTCTGTTCCCTTTGAGCACTCCTGTGGACACACTGTTCCTCCAGTTTTGGCACTTCTTACATATCGCATATCATGTTCCAAATCTTTGCCTCTTGTTCCCTCAGTTAGCTCCTGGAGGATAAGGACTGTGTCATATCCTTCTATTAGTGCCCCACAAATGGGTCCATTAGCACACAGTACATGTTCAATAAATACTTGTTGGATTGATGGAAGTCTTATAGGTGGGAAATCTGAAATGGTTTCTTATTTGGGAAGATGTTCTGTGCTCTTTGGAAGTTTTCTGATTACATGAAAACATTCTATAAACAAAAAGACATGAGCCCTAGTTTCCAATTTGGGCTGTGTCACAAACTCCTATTGTGACCTATGGCAAGTCACTTGCCTTCTGTAATGCTCGATTGCCTCATTTGTGAAACTAAGGCAAACTTTTTCAGCGTTGAGTTTTGACTACACGGCATGGTCCTTTTTTCCATACCAATGCCATTAATGCCTTTTTCCCCTGTAAGGACTGCATGTGTATGGGTTACCCCGGTTTATAACATGAGAAACTCAAGTAGAGAAAAGGTAGGTGCATGGGCCAAGTTTCCATGCATAAAGTATGTGAATGCGAGTGTGTATGCAGAGTTTCTCACTCCTCACCCCATTTTCTGGCTCTGGCTATACTCTTCCATCCCAGAACTGTTCAGCAGTCCTTTTCAAGTATAGGCCCATTAGCCATTCATCATCTGCATACAAACTCTCTCCTATATGAATGATCCAAAGCAAAGATATGACATTCTAGCTGTTTCCTCTTGTCCATCTGCACACTCTCAGCCAGGGCCAGAATGTCCACTGCCATGTTCTGTAAGATCTGTCGAGCACTGTCCTCTAAGGAGGAGGTGAAAGATACAAGATACCAGTCCTTGCTCTCACAGAGCTTCTAGTTTCCATGGGAAACCAGTGCAAGAACGTGTTGGAATGATGTGCTCTCATACATGAGGGAGGGCCTGGGAGCTAAGTGCTGCTTTGATATGTCTCCAGTACCTAGTATAGTCCCTGGTACATTGAAGATGCTCACCAAATATGTGAAAATGGGTGAACGTTGCCCTGGATTTTGAACTTTTTATTTTAAGGAAGGGAAAGATTTTCTTTAATGAAATTGTGCCTGGGGCTCACTACATGAAACAGATCGATGCAATGCTGCCCTGGTTGAGGGGAGCTAGGGTGGAGTTCTTCCTGCTGTCTCCTCCAGGCCCCACAGATAGTCCTCAGAGTCCAGTTGGAAAACTACTGCTGTAGTCAGTTGGAAAGGAGGGGCAGCTCAATTCTTGCTATTTCTTCCAGGTTAACTTTAGCCACAAGGTGATCCTAGCAAAACAATGGAAGTTTGAAGAACCCTGCACTCCAAAGGGAATATTTGCATTTGAAAAAAGATGTTGTCAATCTCCCTTGCCCCCTTCTTCCAGGGAGCTTCAATGAATAAGAGCAGAGGGGAGGAGGTTTTGAGTAGGAGACTTCTGAGGTGGTTCACAAATGTATATCACCATAATGTCTGTTTAACTTAATTAAAGAAGGAAAGAAAACCACTGTGGTAATGTTTTCTGGGATTCAATAGACACCCATTTGGTATTATCCTAGACAGTCCTGATCCCAGTGCAATATAATGTAAAACTCCTTGTGGAGTCTGGTCAGCGAGTAGGCAGTACTGCCTTTTACCCCAGGGTACCTGGATCTCCTGGACAGCTATTAACATTCTTGACCAAGTTCCTGGTCAACCTTGTGCACATGAGGTTGCCAAGAGGGGCTTCCTGGAGAGAACATCTCCGTGCCTGCGGGACTGTGACTCTCTACCCCACCCAGCCTTCTCCTTGCCGCCCCACCATGAGGGCAAGGGAGGGAAATCAACCCAGGGGATAGTCACTTGTCAAGGTGGTTCAGGGAGCAAAGCACGTCCCAGATCTGCATCTGGAAAACAATTTTATGTCTAATCGACAACTTTTTTAAAAGACATATTCAAGGGATGAAACTCCTGAATTTAGAGATTCATATGGCCCTTTCATACAAATCTCTACTTACCCATAGACCATCCTTCCTCATAGGTGCCAGGAAGGGCAGGCAGATAGTTCTGTGGATCCCGTTGGACACAGAGGAAACTAAGGGGCTAAAGAGCTAGCTGCTCCCCTACTGCCTGGCATGGCCACCTCCTCTGACTCCTGGTCAATACATTTGTACTTAAGTCATTGTGCTGATATCATGAAATGTGGTCTTGGTATCAAAACCACTCAAGGTGAGTGCTGAAGGGAACTTTGGAGGTCAGGAGAAACTAAGGTCTGGGGGACTTGCCTAAGATCTCATAGCAAACCGTGACACAGCCAGGACCGCAAGTCAAGTTTTCCTATGTGCTCCTCATGCCTTCCTGCCTACACCCTGAGTTTTCCTGCTTCCTTTCTTGGTCTCTT
>NW_007247260.1:51015-107617 GCF_000164805.1 Carlito syrichta | reverse complement strand
TCCCCCCACCCCCCCCCCCCCCCCACCACGTGCTGCTCTCCTTCTCCTCTCTGATTCTTTCTTCTGGTTCTGTCTTACTAGAGAGAAACTCTCAGGGCTCGCTGCACAGTACCTGTTCTCCAGGACCTTGGTGTTGATTCAGGGTGGATTTAACTACCTAAGGAGATTCAAAGCCCCAAGGATGCTTGCCTTCCTCAGCTCTGAAACATGACTTAACCCCACCTAAGATCAGCTATCATTTATTCAAAAGAGGAAATGATGACTCCCAGAGTTCAAGTGCCTTGCTCAAGGTCACCCAACTTAAAAGTGGCCACAGCAGTAAATATCTGTCTGGGGACGTGGAGACACCTTTTTATCAACAAGGGTGCCTGAACGAAGCATATTTGTATACCTAACCCTTAACTGTACCCCACAATATCATAATAAAAAATATCGATTATAAAAAAAAAAAAGTGGCCACAGCAGGAGTTACTTGCAGGTCTTCAGGACCCCGGGGCCGCTCTCTGACACTGCCATCATGACTGAGGTAGGCAAGCCTAGCTCCTGCTTGGAGCAGCGCGTTATTCTTTTAGAGAAGTGCACTATTCTTTTAGGTCTCTAAGTCTGTCTGCTCATTTGTCCGCTTGGCTCCTGTCCTAAATTTGGGGATGGGAGGGAGACAAACACCACTCTGGCCTTCTGGAAGTGTGCTGGCCACCGTTGAGGACCCCTAGCTATTGGGGTCACCACGGCTTGAGCCCAGCGGCACCACTCCCGCGCAGCCCCCCACCGTGACGCGCCTAAGTCAGAACTAGACGCTCAGGTGCCGCAAACCTGGAGGCCGCTTGGCCGGCCGCCAAGGCTGTGCCAGCATTCGCGGACTTTCTGCAGAGTAGCGCTCTCAGCTCGTGTCTTCTGTCTGCCGTTCTCCTATGCCCCCAGAGCACCCACCAACCCAAGCAGGCCATGTACTCCCGGCCGCGCCCTTCCAGCTGCTGGAGGCTCCTGGAGTCGGACGCGTCTCCTGCTGGTCGCCTGCAGCTAGCCCCAGCGCTAGTTCTGGTGTTGGGGAAGCGAGAAGTAAGGAAGGGGACAGGCGGAGCGTCTCCCCCAACCAGAGCGGAGCCGGCAAGCGCATCTTCTCTATGAGTCCCTCTGCCCAGCAAGCGCTGCCCAACTTCTGCGCCCGCTGGACCCGCTGCTCCCGCTGCTCCAAGACGCTCCCGGCACAGAAGAACCAGCACGCTCAGAAAACCGCACTCACCACCTTCAGGAGGCTCCCGGGAGAAGGCGAGGAACCGGGGCGGGGGTCCCAGGGTTCACGGTCTGGGGAGGGAGGGGTTTGGACTTAGTGAATACTCCTCTACACCTGCTTCCCTTCGCACAGCAGCCGTCGCCCCCAAGAGGGAGAGCTTTTGGCGTCCTAGAAGACCCCGTGGACCGCGCGCCTCGGGGTACCGGCCTCTCTTGGGAGGGCTGGGGGCTGTGCTAGTTAGAGACTGGCAGGGGGGACCTGTTTGCTGGCCCGCTTGGAGGTGGGATGGGGTGGGGTTTGGAGACAAGGAAGCCCGAGAGAAGATATTAAGTTCCCCCCTCCACTGGGAATAGGAACCAAGTGGCGAGGGGAAAATAAGGCAGCGTGTAAACAAAAACAACCTCAAAAAGAAGCCAAGAAAAGCGAAGCCAAAAGAAGCAAGCGCAACACTGTTACAAAACTGTCTGGTTTTGTAACAATTTCCCCGCCGCCGGCCAATGAGCAGTGTGGCGGTGCGTCACGTGGTGCCGTTTTATATAACACTTTGCTGAGACAAGACAGTTATTAGGCGGCGCGGGGCGGCCGGCATGGAGCTCCCGGAGGCGCGGCAGGGACCAGCGCTCGGCGGCACAGCGGCCGTGGCAGCCCCGATTTCCTCCAGCCGCCACTCCTTGCTTCGTGTCCCCGGTCCCTAGACGCCTCTTCCCTGCGTCTATGGATTCAGTACAGACCGAACAGATGCTGAGGTTGCCTACAGAGGTAGGCAGCAACAACTTAGAGCTGACAGAGCCGGCGGAGCCGGTGGCATCAGCGGCCCGTGTAAACACGAGTTCCCACCCGGAGGAGGCTACAGAGGGCTCCGCACCTCTACCGTCGCGGGGGCCCGAGCAAGAGCGGCCTCCGAGGACCCCAACGCCGGAGTGCAAAGTCCTGCTCACACAAGCCGACGCCTTGGCATCCGGGGGACGCCTCCGGGAAGCCCTCGAGGTGTACAGACAGCTCTCAGAACGGCAGCAGCTGGTGGCCGAGCAGCTGGAGCAGCTGGTGCGCTGCCTGGCAGAGAACGTCCCGCAAGGCGAGACACTCGGGCCGGCGCCCCCGGACGGGAGCAGCGCTGAAAGCCGCGCGGTGGCGGCAGAAGAGACAGGAGCGGCAGCGGCCGCGGCGGCCACCGAGGTGTGGGACGGCTTTAAGTGCCGGAAGTGTCATGGATTTCTATCAGATCCTGTGTCCTTGTCGTGCGGCCACACCTTTTGTAAACTGTGCCTGGAACGTGGGCGGGCAGCCGACCGGCGCTGTGCGCTGTGCGGGGTCAAGCTTTCCGCGCTGATGGTGGCCACGGGGAGGGCGCGCGGGACGCGGCGGGCTGGGCAGCAGGCGCCGCCGCCGCTGCGGGTCAACGTGGTGCTCAGCGGCCTCCTCGGCAAGTTGTTCCCGGGCCCGGCGAGGGCGTCGCAACTCCGGCACGAGGGCAACCGGCTGTACCGAGAGCGCCAGGTGGAGGCGGCGCTGCTCAAGTACAACGAGGCGGTTAGGCTGGGTGAGCCCCCCACGTCGTCGGGGGCGGGAGAGGGGACCTGGCAGGGAGATGGGGCAAAGGAGGGTGCGGGGACCGGTGGCCCGTGGCCGATGTGAGTGGGCGGACTTCAGGGGCTCGGTCTCTGACTTTATCTTCACCGCAGTAGCTGCCTTTCTCTGTTTCTGTCTTTCTGTTGCTTTTTGTCTTTTTCTGCGACTCTTGTTAGCTTTTGTGTTCCTGTGCCTCCCGTCTCTGTTTCTGTCTGTGTCACCCTGTTTGTCTCTTTTTCTCCGTCGTTTCACATCGTTGTCACTCTGTTTCTATCTTGCTCGATGTCACCGTCTCAGTTGATCCCTCTGTTGCTCCTTGTCCCTTGCCCGCTGCACGCCTGGACACCCTCGCGCTCCTGCCCGCACCTTCCCGACCAGGAGCGGAACTTCACACCCTTCCCACACTCGCGCCGGCTCCTCCGGGCTCTCGCCAGCAGGAGATGTCCGGTCGGCGCCTGCGTCTGCTGCTCCCGCCGCCGGGAGTTGTCCCTTCCGGGGCCGCGGCTCCCTGTGGGGTAGGTCCGGCGTGGAATTAGGTCAGGAGAGCACTGGTTGCATAAGGGCCGCGAGCGGCCCGGGCCGGGCGGCCCCTCCTCCGCGCGGGCGGGCGGGATTGTGTAACGGCTGAGGTAACCGAAGTGGGCCACGCTCGCCTCGGAAACCATCCCGCGAGCGTGTGCGGGGGGAGGGGAGCGCTCGCACCCCGCTGCCCTGTGACTCATTGTCACCGCTTCCTATCACACGATCCTCGGCTGAAATAGATGCCCCCCTCCGCCGTCGCCGCCGCCTGCCCGCAGCCTGTGCCCTCGTCTCAAACCTGTGAACCCCACCAGGCCGGGACAACTGCTTGGGGATCCCCGGGGATTGCGGGCTGCCTACGAATGGGGCACGCCTCTGTCCTGCTTTCCAGTGCTGCTTGGGAAGGAGGGTTGGGTGGGCTTTGCAGCTTTAAGGGCAATGTGGGCAGCCCCACACCTCCGGCTGAACTAGGCTCCCCGAGTTCTCTCGGGCGGGGAGCCGCTCTCCCCGACTCTCCACTCCTGGACCCAGGAAGTGGCCGCAAAGCCGCCAGCCCGTATTGCCCAGCTCGGGCAGGCTGCCAGGAGCGCAGCCGGCTGGGCGCGGTGTCTGGCGAGGCATGCCAGGGAGGAAGCAGCAGGGCTGGGCCGTCAGGGCTCTGGGATCCGAGGGTGCCCTGGGTCCAAGTCTGCTGGGTGAAGGAGGGGGTGGGCCAGAGTTTCCACTTGTTGAATCTCCACCCAAGCGTGCAACAGGTAATGGGGGAGGAGGAGGAAGGAATGAGGGCTTTCTGGGCAAAGATGGCAGCTGAGGGAGAGGGGGACTCCCTCCTGTGCCCCCCCAACCCCTGTCTGTCCCAGGCAAGCTGCCACCAGGCTGGCGTGTGCTGCAGAAAAAAGATGGGAAACTCTTTGCTAATGTCTTAAGAGCAAGTAGTGGATACCCAAGCAAGCCCTCAGCACACTCCTGGGAGGAAAAAACACCCATCAAAGCCCAGACTTTGAAGAAGAATACAGCAATATGAACGGGATAGGTGGAGGCCACTTACGTCCAAATCTCCAAAGGAGGATTCATTCCTGTCAGGTTTCATTATTGCCAGGACAGCCCCTTCCCATTCCCTCCTCCTTTACTGCTGCCACTACCCTGGAGGTTCTTCCTTGCACCTTTGCTAATTCTCTGGGAGCAATCAGGGTGAAAATGTCAAGAAGACCAGCTTCGCCCTTTTAAGAGGAAAGGAGCCTTCCCAACAAAGAATATCTGTGTTCTGGAAGATGGCCAGTGTACCTTATTATTCCAAGTACTGTACCCACCTTCAGAAAAAGAAAACTGCCCCTCATCCCAGCTTCAGAGCTTCAGAGTCTGACCAGTTATCAGTGGTTCCAACCAGCAAATGCTGTGACCTTGAGTAGACACCTTCCCTTCTCTGGGGTTGATTTTCCCCATCTGAAGAATAGATTGGTCAAGCCAGATGATCTTAAAGGCCTGTCCAGCTCTGGCATCTAGTGATTCAGAGTGCTGGTGAGAGCCAGCCTCACTTTATTCCCAGAAACCTTGTTTAGGTTCTGTAATGACATGATGGGACCTTGTAAATGTATTTTCATTTTCTTCACGGAAGCTTCTTATGTACTGGGCTTTGTCGACAGACATGTTGCTAATATGACCAAGTCCCTTCCATCTAGAAGACTAACTTGGATTTCTCTTCCTGGTGGTCCAGAAAGGGATAACTTCTGGCCTCCTCTCTTTCCTTCCTCCCTGGTCTTTTTCCTTGTTGGTGACACCTCACTCAGAAACCAGGCTGCTAGGCATTAGTCATGTGTAGCCATGAAGCAGGGTGGCAGGGTATCTTTGGTGTCAAAGTCTCTGATGCACCATTGGCACCACAGGGCCTCTAACAAACTGCCTGAGAGAGGGAGACAAAATGACTTCTTGGCAATTGGGGAAGCTCAGACCGAGAGTGGCTGGGGGTGCGGAAGGTAGGGCAATATTAGGACTGGAAATGGAACCTAACCCTTTGAATCCCCAGTAGAAAACTCCTAACTAACTTGTCATTTGCTCAAGGTCCATCCTCATTGAGGACTATCATGTGCTTATCCTGGGGGCCATTAATAAGAGTTTTATTTTCTTTTTTCCCTCGTTTTGGCAGCTCCAAATGATCACTTGCTTTATAGCAACCGGTCTCAAATTTATTTCACCTTGGAGTCTCATGAGGATGCACTGCATGATGCAGAAATAGCATGTAAGCTCCGCCCAATGGGTTTTAAGGTGAGTGTGTGATGGGAGAGATGGGAAGGGACTGGACTGTAGACAAAAATTGGCAAGAAGGGCTGCAAGGTTGCTTCTCAGGGGATGGAGGGTAGGGGTACTAGAACTCAAGTAGAACAGGAATAAGTCTTGGCAAAGGAGCTAGGGCTATGTTAGCGAAAGGTGACTCAGGTTTGCAAGGGAACTGGATTCTTCCCCAATTCAGTCTTTAACAGACGACCTGCAGAGCATCCTGGGTTTCGTGACTCTCCAGAATATAGACTTGAGAGCCAGACTGCCTGGATTTATGTCCCAGTTCTGCTACTTTTACTTTGTGATCTTGGAAGAATTATTTGCCTTTCCAGTGCCTCATTTCTTCATCTGTAAAATGGAGCTATTCAAAGCACCTACTTAATAGAGTTGCTATGAGGATTACAAGGGCCAATATATGTAAGGTGCTTCGAACAGTGCCTAAAACACAGGATTGCATAAATGTTTTCTATCACTACCACCACCACCACCACCACCACCGCCATCATCACTTTCCAAGGACATTAGAAGGGGAAAGATGGGAGAAGTTTTGCTGACCTGGCCCTCTTGAACTTCTACTGATAGCCAGGCTCCTTGGGAACTTAGCCAGCTTTCTTTGACAAGATCCTCACACTCACACCATAGTTGTGCCATTTCAAGTCCTTAATATAGTCAGTTGGCCTGTGGGTATTCCCCGAACATTTAGGTCACATGGGGAGGGGTGGGAGAGAAAGACAGCCTAGACATCTCCCAGGATGTCAGGATGCAAAGTGTTACTTTCTGCATCTCTGACTGGGCTCAGGACTGCCCCTAAACCACATGCCAATATTTTGTGTGGAAGATTAGGCTTGAGTCTGTGCCCTAATACTTGTAAATTAAGTGACCATGGGGACTTCCCATGGCTTCACTCTCTGAACCCTCAGTGTTCTTGTTTGCAAAGCAAAGCTTTTGTTATCTGCCCTCATTGCTTCATAGGGATGCAGTGAGGGTTAAAAGTGAACAAGGCTTAGAGGACATTCTGCAAGCTATAAAACTTGCTGGGTCTTGGTGAAGAGCTCTCGTTACACAACCCAAGGCTACCTTTCTTGGAAAACCAACTTATCCAAGTTCAGGTCCACAAACCCTTATCTGAATCCCACAGGACCAGATGTATTCAGAATCCAGAGTGTTTTAGATTTTAGAAAGACCCTAAATTATTAATACCCTCAGTAAGCTCTGGACAGCCCCCCATAATTAAACACTCAATTTCTGCAGCAAATTACATGAAAAGTCATACTAAGCGGGACAACTATTTTAAAACACTTTACATCAACTTAAGTCAGATTTTTCCACTTAATGAATTTTGATGCCAAGTTTATGAAAATATTGGATTATAAGAATTTTTTAAAATTTTTATTCTATTACAGAGATGTGGAATACAAGTAAGGATTAACTACACAAGTAGGCTTCATGCAGGCGAAGTTTGGGCCTCCTGCTGGCCCTCACTTCTCCTGGTTTGAGACCAGGTACCCTTTGTGTTGGTACATGCCCCCTGCTTCTTCCCCTGCCTGTGCCCAGTGACTGTTGCTCCTTCCTTTGTGCAATGTGATTAATATTCAGGTCCCACTTAGAATTATCAAAATTTGAGGGTATTTGGGAGCTTCAGATACAGCATTGTGGACTTATACACTCTGTTGTTCGTGTCAGGTGAATCTTATATGTTCTTTCATGAGAAGGTTTTCATGAGTGATGATGGATTAGTATGTTCTCTTGCCCAGGGAGCATATTCAGAGTTTAATACAAGTCATCACTATCTTAACTCAAAGGAACTTCAGAGGGGGCATTTCAGGCCTTGTAGCAGTGATAGTTATGGAGCTGCCTGGGGGTAAGAGGCTTTCTCTTGCAACTCTTTCTACTCTCAAGCCAAGCCTAGGGCCTAGGGCTAAGGGCCTTGATAGCATGATGGGAAGCATGACTGGAAAGCAGTGGAACATTTTGGATGAAATGGAGAAAGTGATTCCCCAGTAAAGGAAGAGTTGCTGGAAGTATTAAACAGGAGTTTTACTTCTCCATAGTGTTGGGTTAAGTGGTGGGGGCAGCGATGAGAGAACTCTATTGTCTTGGGGGCTGGCTAAGAGAATGCTTGAACTGATGATGCATATACTTCAAAACTATCTCACACTCAATTTGCATATTTCCCACCATTTTTGTGCAAAATGCCCCAAGGGAGGAGGTTTACCTGGCAGCTGTATTCCAGCTAGCCAGCCAGGGCTCAGTGGTACTCAGCATACCCTGCAGGTGATACCACTCTTGGTGGGATAAGCTGACTGACTGCCCTGAGCAGGTAGAATTTATGGTTTGTGACCTGGTATGATTAGTAGGGTCCCAGAGGCCTCTCCAGTCTCCCAACATTTATCCCCTCTAGCTGCTTTGGGATGTCATGCAAACCTTTCTTCAGAAGGTCCCTGGTAAACACTGTTGGGAGGAGCAACAAGGGAGGACACTAGCATTCATACATCAGCTCCAGAAGGAGGTAGGGACATATGTCAACTCCAGAAGGAGGTGGGGACATGGAGAGAGGTGCCCAGAGGTTTGGGACTGGGACCACTGCTTAAGAAGGCAGCCTCTGGCTAGCCCTTGTAGCCGGGCCACAGCCTGAGGGCTCTGGGACCTGCATAGGCATGTTAGAAGGGGAGGCAGGGATCCTTCCAGCAGCTGCAACCCAAATCATTCCATTTACTAAATTAGACTTAGGGTCAATGAGGAGGAAAGGGAGTAGGGAGTAGGCCACGGAGGGACAGTCTAGATGACTCAAGTGAAGTGCCCTCCAAGCCAAGTTGCAAGTGGTTAACTCATCCCAAGGCACACAGAGAAGGCAACCCTCTCCCGTCCTCCTTTCTTCTTCATCCCTCTTCCCCAGGATGCTCATCTGCTATCCTTAGAATGTCTCTCCCAGGGCAGCTGGGCTGGACCTTGAGAAGCTGGAAACTTCTTTATATATTATTATTGTTATTATTTACTTTTTAGAGAGGTGGTGAGGGAGTAGAAGTGAGCTGAGCCCCCATGAGCAAAATCATTTGCTCAACCCCTGTTTAGCTATCTGAAAGGCAGTCTGCTTTGCGGGGAAGAAGATTCTGGAAGTCCTAGCACCACAGTTCTAGGTCCAGCTTTGCCACTAACTACCTTTGTCCCTTCTCTTGGGCCTCTTCTGAAAAATGATTAGTAAGTTTAGGTGTTCACTCAAGCTACTACTGAGGACTAGGCCTGCATGACAGACTAGTTCAAAGGAAAGCATAGCTGGAAAGACCCTGAAAGCTGGTTAGCATGTGGTTAGATGGGGGTTCTTGTGACACTTGGTGGTACCTCCATTCGACGATGGGGCAGAAAGGAGGTAGCATGGCACAGTGCCAATGGGCTTTGGCAGCACTTTGGAGCACTGATGTGGGAGGATTGCTTGAGCCCAAGAGTTTGAGATCAGCCTGGGAAACATAGTGAGACCTCATCTCTCCAAAAATATATATATTTTTAAAAAATCAACCAGTTGTGGTGATGTGCTTGTAATTCCAGATATTTGGGAGGCTGAGATGGAAAGGTCACCTGAATACAGGAGGTTGAGGCTGTGGTGAGCTGTGATCACGCCACTGCACTCCAGCCTGGGTGACAGAGAGAGACCCAAACTCAAAAACAAACAAAAAAGAATATGGGCTTTGGTATCAGTCAGTCCCAGGTTCAAACCCTCATTCCCCAGTTTATCAGCTGTGTTAATTTGGGCAAGCTACTTTTTTGGGTCTCAATTTTGTCTTCTTAAAAATGGGATTCAAAACAGTTGGCTATGTTTTAGGGCTGTAGATAAGTCATTTGAAAACATCTTGCACAATAGTGAGTGTTCAGTCAGTGTTTAGTGAATGTTATGAACAGTAGCAGTACTAACAAGGTGAATAAAATGGGACTGAATGTTCATATTTTCTTCCAGGCACACTTCAGAAAAGCCCAAGCCTTAGCCACCCTGGGTAAGGTGGAAGAAGCACTAAGGGAGTTTCTCTATTGTGTGTCGCTCGATGGGAAGAACAAGAGAGCAAGATCTGAAGCCCAGAGGGTGAGTTGAAATGACATCAGGTCCAGCCACCTAATGGTTCTGCACTAATGTGTCTTCTCTAGGGAGGGGAGTAAGGATACTGCCCTCCCTGGCATTTGAGGTCTTGAGTGAGTGGTTCCCTGGGTTAAGGGGACAAGAGGGAGACACAAGTGCTAATTGATTGCTCAGAAACACCATCCTCCTGATGTGTACAATCAGATTGGGCAGTTCCCATTTTTTGTAGGAGCCTGTGAGGAATGTTCTTGCTTCTTTGACTCAGGGTCTGGATTGTCAGTGGGATGAAAACCAAAACCATGTAAGTTAACATAAGGATTGAGGATCATGGAGGAGATTCTGACTGTTGATGACTGATCTGGAGTGTGGGGCTGCCTGCAGTTACGTAACTTTTCTTTGGCTGAATCAGTTTCACCAGCCATCCAGGACAGCCAGCTCCTGGGAAGGGACGTTGGTACACAGAACTCCAATCTTCAGCTCCTTCTCGAAATAAAACACAGTCTCACAAATGCCAGTCAGAGACCATTACAATGTAATCCAGTCATTCCAACTCTTAGGTCCCAGTAGAATGCAGTTCCAAAGGAAAAAAAATGGTGAAACACTGAGAGCATGAGCAAAGGTTCGAGCGTCCTCAATTCACAGACGTTGTTGCTTATTGTTTTGCAATTTACTCTCCTGGTGTCTAGCTAATTGACCTAGAAGTTGAATGGTGACAATCGGTGGTTGCTCTACCCTCCTTGTGCCCTGGCCCCATTCACTTCTGGGCCCCAATGTGGTTTGGCAGAGCAGTGGACAAAAGTGAGCAAGAGACAGAACTAGTTTCTGAAGGCTCTAGAAGGGAATCTTTAACAAAATCAATGAGCTAGGAAAATCTAGGCTCTGGATTTTCTGGCTCTCACAGATTTTCTTTCTAGGAAATTGCTTTGAATTGGTTTGGGTATGTAGAGGGGAGCACAGGGCATGAAGAATTGCTTCAAGTTGTGGATACTTCCCCAAATCCCAAGTGTAGTCTGTGGTGTGAATAGTAATAATAGCTAACATTCGTTGAGCATTTCCTCTGCCACAGGCACTGTGCTAGGTACTTTATGTGGAAGATATACTTTAAATCCTACAGCATTCCTTTTAGGGTAAGTATGGTTTATTCCCACGTGACAGATGGGGCAAATGAAGCTGAAGCTTGCTGGCTTTCCTAAGGTCATGCGGCTAGGGGTGGTTGGAAAGCTTCAAACCCAACTTTGCTGCCAAAGCCTGGCTTCTTAGCTGCTCCACCATCATGCTGTCCCAGAAGGATATGTCCAGAGTCTCAGCACTCACTGGTGAGGCTGGGTCAAAAGTAGCAATAAAACTACCCAATTCTGAGATGGACAAAGGCAGTTAGAAGAACCTTGACTCTGGAGACAGAGTGTTCAAAGACCAACAGAGACAGGTCTCTCAGGCCCAAGGATAGACATTGTTTGAAAAACAAGGTTTCTCTCTGTCACTCAGGCTGGAGTGCCATGGTGTGATCATAGTTCACTGCAGCCTCGAACTCCTGGGCTCAAGTGATCCTCTTGCCTCAGCCTTCCAAAGTGCGAACCGCTGAACCCGGCTGGATTTTTTTTTTAACTCCTATTTGTTCATTCCCTAGTTAGCCTGAGAAGTTCCGGTATCATCAGTTGGGCTGACCTCTCTCTCCAGTCTGCTTTTACAGACCAGCTGGTGTCATTTCCACACCTGCCTAATGGGATGAGGCAAGGTGTGCAAAGCTCTGGAGATCTCATAAGCCACAGTCTGTTTTCAAGGAAGTTATGATCTTGCATTTGTTAATATGAATGCCAGAAAATACAAGTGAGCGTATGCCCGTGTTGAGTGTTATGGAGTTCTGAAGCAAGTGCAAGAATTTAGAGGGGGAATTTCTACTGAGTGGGTGAGGTCATGGCAGCCATTTAAGAACACTGAGGGTCCTGTACTTATTTACTGGCTCATTCCAGTTTCAGGGCTAAAGATTGGGTAGAGATGGTCCAGGTTCACTTGGCATCAGTAAGCTTCCTTAGCACTCACAGATCTGTGTTTCTTTGTAATGTTTGTTTTTACTTCAGATTCTTTTTTTGCTTCTTGATCTATTGTGCTTTTCCAAGGCTGACAATGAAATTGACTTTCATTCATGTGGAATAATCATTCTCACTGAGAGTTGACCCCAACTTTTGTTTTACAAAGCTATTGAGAAGGCCTAAAGAGAGATCTTAGGCAGTGAAGCAAAGTAGGGAAGTGCTGCTGTTATTTCTGCCTTGTTTCCTATGACTTTCCCCCTCAGCCTTCTTTTCCTTCCTGCCACCCTCCATCCTTTCATCCTTGTACCTTGGGATGCTGTGTGACTGCCACATGCTCTTTTTGGGAGAATTCTGGGGAGACTGCCTCAGAACTGGTTTGGTCCTGTTGGGCCACTCAGCAGGGCTTCTGAGGGCCAACTTTGGCTCCCGTGGAGGAGGCAACTCTGAAATCTGGCATGCATGGCCCTGAGCATTGTGAATACTTCCCCATCTCACCCCTTTGACAACACCTACCTGGGAGGTGGGTTCCCCAGAGCTGGAGGGCAACATAGAGATCTGTCTGAGGACTTTGGACCTGAATGCTAGGCCTCTCTCTGAGCTCTGGGATGGATAAGTGTCTTCATTTAATTCCATCCCATGTGATGAGTATTTATTGGGCATCTGTTATGTGCCCTTCAGAAGCCCACCATCTGCCTGAAAAAAAAAAAGACATACATCTGTGACATAATTCCAGGATAATGTAAGATGGTATCATCTAAGATGCTAAATGATGATGCAGTAGAGAACATGACAGGACAGGAGAGATCAGGGAAACTGGAGTAGGAAGGGAAGGTAGCACTTGAACTGAGCTTTGAAGGCTGAGCAGGACTAGGGCATGGCAAGTGCTAGTATCTGAAGGAGCATCATGAAGAAATTACTGGGAGCCAGCAAGAGAATAAAGTCGACTAGAGTTTGGTGTTCTGTTGTATTCCTTTTATCAATTTATGCTCTAACTGTACACCCTGAACAGGGGGGTGGAGCATTCTTTAGTGGGCCTCCAAACACTGCAGGGGTTACTGGAGGGTAAACACTTGAGCATGTTTCCGATGCCTAGTGACCTGTCCCCCTTTTGTTCCATGTGACATTATATATATGTATGTCTATGCATACATATTCATAATACCTGCTGGCACAAGGGGAACATGCAGCAAGAATGTGGATAGCTAGTAATGCAGCCTGCACTAGAATGCACATCTTTGATTCCCAGTTCTTTCTGGCTCTTCTCACTCTACCCCCCATCTTATCCCATTGCAAGGGAAACTAGCAAGACACTGGGACCTGCCTGCCCTCAGTATTTGAACTTCACCTGACATTCTCTGGAAAGTGAAGGCCAGAATGGGGGAGGCGGAAGGCTGGGAGAAGAGGGAGGAAGTTTGGGTCCTGCTTTTCCCAACATTTTACTGCTCAGGTTCCCAGCTCTGAAGGGAGTGAAGATCCAGGGGTGATGGTGGGGAGAGAGAGCAAGACAGGTAGACAGAGAAAAGAAACAGCTAGGAACCTAGGAGACATTTGTAGACGTCTACCCACCGAAGTATTATGGACATGACTCCAGGTTCCCCCACTGAACTTTCTCTCCTGACTTCACCTCTCTGTCTCTTTCCTCCTAGATGAGTTTTTAAATCCCACTGCAGATATTTCTATGGAATGATAGCCCCAGAGTGGTGGCTCATAACCTTGGTTAGGTAACAGAAGCATCTGTAGTGCCTTTTCAAAATCCAGGTTCCCAGGTCACATTTTAGACCTGGGGGAGATGGGAGCGGGAACTAGGAACCTGGATTATTCATAAGCTCCAGGTGATTCTGATGCAGGTTGGAGCAAGGATCTCCTGCCCTGATATATCAGGGGACACTGGTCCAAGGCTTCCTTCCTGGAGTTTTGCCCTCAAAGCTGTGCCCCTGTCCCCGCCTGCTCCTCCCCCTTCACCTGAGCATCTGTAGAGACTTATGTAGTGAAGTCTTCTGTTTTATGTCACAGCTTCTCCTTAGTTTCTTTTCACCATCAGTCCCGGGGCATTCTCAGGAACATTCTCCTGATATCCTGAAGCTGTTGGCACCTCACCCTAGATTAAAGGAACATGTAGAGTCAATGACTACTGAAGGCACCAGCCATAATCTACCAAAGTCGTCACAGGTAAAACTCAACTCACCCAGCTTGCTCGTGACGCTTCGTTTGGCTGTTTTGTGGGCAAACATGGGGAGTGAGCCCCACCTCTCCTACTTTAGTTCTTGATAAAGAATAAACGGAGCCATTGGTGGTTGTGTGCTTTGCTAAGAAGGTTACTTCTTAAAGATATAACTGTGAATTTCACGCATGGTCCTAGAGTTTGCTTATTTACTTATCTAATTTATCTTTTTTAGACACAGGGTCTCACTGTGTTGCCCAGGCTGGAGTGCAATGGCGTGATCACAGTTCACTGTAACCTCGAACTTCTAGGCTTAAGCAATCCTCCCACATCAGCCTCCTGAGAAGCTGGCACTGCAGGTGCATACCACCATGCCCTGCTAATTTTGATTTTTTTTTAGAGACAGTGGATATCTCACTACGTTGCCCAGGCTGGTCTCAAACTTCTGGCCTTAAGCGATTGTCCCACCTCAGCCTCCCAAAGTGCTAGGACACATTTATTTTTTAGTTACTGGTAAGATCCAGTCAAGATAGAGAGAGATTTGATAGAACTAGAAAGGAATTGGCCCACTGCCCCTGAACGATAGAATTGGGATGGGTTTATAGGTTTCAGGGTTGAGCCTGGGAAGAGGGCCTGACAACCTTCCCTTTCTGGCTTTTTTTTTTTTTTTTTTTTTAGTTGGAGTCTCACTCTGTCGCCCCGACTGGAGTGCAGTGGCCGCTCCCGGCCACCGCAGCCTCGACCTGCTGGGCTCCGGCGATCCTTCCGCCTCAGCCTTCCAAGTAGCCAGAATTACAGGCACGCGCTACCACGCCCGGCTGATTTTTTGATTTATTGTAGAGATGAGGTCTCGCTGCCCAGGCGGGTCTCGAACCCGCGGGCTCAGGCAATCCACTCACCTCAGCCTCCCAAAGGCGTGAGATTACAGGCTGAGCCACCGAGCCCGGCTCCTTTCTGGCTTTTTGTTTGTTCAAGCTGCTGGCCTTTGAGTGCCAGCAGAGATCTTTGTACAAAGACAATGTCATTTGATTCCCAAGTGGAGGTAATTTCATATCCCTGCACTATGTCTTACACATAGATAGACTTCCAAATCATATTTGTATCAGAGAAGACAATGTTGGAAAGAACGTTGAGTAAGAGGAAGACAGATATTTATGCAGAAAGAACGTTGAGTTAAGAGGAAGACAGATATTTATACAGAACACAGAGAGATGGGCTTCAAGCCCTGGCTTTGCTAGCAGAGGGTAAGTGGGCAGAAGCTGGGGCTCAGAAGTTCAGCCTGGAAGGCAGAGTACCTGATGTTTTTCCCCTGTATATGAGAAGAGCCCCAAACTGGTATTATTATTATTTTTTTGTTTTTGTAGAGTGGACCCCTTGTAGTACACTCAGAATTTGTTCCTCCAGATCAAATGGTCAAGCAGGGAAGTTATAAGAAGGTTTTGTTGTGATTTGCGGGAGTAATGTCCTGAGTTGTGGCAAACAGGTGACTGGTTCTTCCACCATGACAACGCACCTGTCCACACTGTGCTGAGTGTTCAACAGTTTTTGATTAGAAACGACATGATGCCTGTGCCCTACACTCCCTATTCACCCAATCTCACCCTGAGCGACTTTTTGTTGTTGTTGTTTCTCTGGATGACCAAAGTCTTCCAAGGGAAATGTTTGTCCAATGTGGAGGTGAAACAAAAACCGGCAGAAGCACTAAAAGGCATCAAAATTGATGAGTTCAAAAACTATTTTGAGCAGTGGAAAAAGCATCTTGATAGGTGTATTGCATCAAACAGAGAGTACTTGAAAGGTGACTAAACATGTAAAAATAAATACACAATTTTTAACAAATAAATTCTGTTTTTGGGGGGTTCCCCTCTTGTATAAGCCCTGGACTCTAACATTTTCCCAGCCTCTCCCCCTACTCTGGAGAAAGAATAAAATGCAGGTGTGCCTGGCTTAAATTTTAAAAGGCAGAATTCTGAGTATCTCTTGAAATTAGAGAACCCTAGTGATTTCAATAATTGTTTGAGACTATTACGTGACTGAGAATGCTAATACTGAGCCAAAGTGCCTGGAGTGACTTCTAATTGCAGCTCAATCCAAAATGAAGAAAAATAGCAGTCCTGGCTTTCCAGTGTGAGCCAGCTGGGGAAGAGGGATTGGATTTCCACCCAAACTTTGTTTTGCAAAGCAGTATGTTCCTGTGTGGACAATGCCTTGGGCTCATGGAAAGTCGAGGTTGCAGTATTGCTTTAGTGCTAGAGAAAGCTTGAACTCCCCAGGTTAGAGACTGAGAAAACCTACATCCTTTTCTCCTCATCTCATTGTTTTCTCCTAACTGTATGCTCCCCTTTTCCATCTGTCTACTATTTTTTTTTTGGTAGGGGATGAGAGAGAGAAACAACAAGATGAACATTCTGACCTGTGGACTATGGGTTTAGAGTAGAGAGGGGTTCTCCAGTTTTAATCTGCATAAACACATCATTGGATTTATTGCTAGATCCATTTTCAAATATCTCTCTCCTAGGCAAAAGTTCTTTAAAAAACTACAGACATTATTGATTTTTTTTTGCCAGATGATTTTCTCTCTTTTACAGGCTTTTAAGCCAAAATCTAGTTAAAATATGTGACCAGTGTAACATGTAACTCTGGAGCATGAAGTGACTTAGCAGGTCTGTGAACAGACCTGTGCCAAAACCCTACCAAAAGTCCTTTTGGAGTTAAGATTTGGGGATTTCAAATGACCATGAATGGCCATGAGGGTGAGAAGTATTAAGTGACAGGATCTACCTTCACTGCATGCCTTGGTTCCCCCAAGTGGTTGCTGAGGAATGGTTTGGATAGAAGGGAGAACTGGTGCTATTCTTTGCATTTCCCGCTTTCATCATGGTCCAAGGGGCCTCCCTGCTTACATACCTTTCGGTTTTTGCCTAGGAAAATTCCCTGAGTCCAACCAAGCTGGGCATGCCTTTGTCACAGATTCTGTGTGGACAGGAAGTGAAAAGTTTGCCTTATGACTGCCTACCAGTTGGGTTGTGGGTCCACTGTATGATCAGGTGTGGGGACCAGGGCTATGCATTTTTCTCTTTGTCCCCTCTGGGTAGGAATATCAGAGAACAATATTGGTCCAAGAAGATTCTGATATTTAGCCCTTTCTTCATCCAGGAAAATCCAGAGCTCCCGCATTGTTCTAGTCAGGAGGAAGCAGCTGCCAGGGAAAATGGCAGCAACCTGATGAACCCAGCTAAAGTAAAAGCAGACGGTCAACAAGACAACATGAAAAACCAGGAAGAAGATGAGGAGGAAAAGCAGGGTGCTACTTCTCCAAAAGTTGCCTCCATTAAGACTGGCAAATGCCAAGAAAAGAAGAGGAAACATTGCCAAATTGAATCCCCAGAAGACACAGAGATGCCTAATAAAGCCTCTAAGCAAGGTATTGCCTCTACCCAGAGAGAAAGTAGTTTGGAGGAGATGCCTGGGCTCACCAATATATACAAGTGACTTCCCCTCTGTCTGGTGGCTCCTCAGGCTCTGGGTATGTGACCCAGCTGTGGCACTTACCAACTGTATGACCTCAGGGGTTGCTGGGAGGTTTTTGTGTGATCATACATAGTTTCTAGCATGCTGTAGTGCTCTATAATAATTATAGGGGGAAACCAAGGCAACAGGTCAGGCATAATACCAAGTAATGACATTCCATGTCTATGACGGTGCCACTTCCTTCCAGGCCAACCTTTCACTACCTCTTCCTGGTTGAATCTAAGATGAGGGAAAGTGAGGCATGGCCTGCTCATCCCCAGTTGTGTCCCCATAGGTAGGTAACTGAGAAGCAGCAGCTGCAGCTTGATATCTTTCCAAGAGAGCTTGGCAGTGCCAAGATTCAGTTTTAGCTTTGAAGGCCTGGCTCAGTCCATGGAGTTGCTGCTGTTTCTGCTGTTGAGTGAGGTGCCCGTTGCATTTGAATGAGGTCCCCAGGGCTCTGGGACATTCCCTAACTTGCACTTCTCTTTCTATGGGGGCTGCCGGAAACCTCTGAGAACCTACTTCAGGGCATCTTATTCTCAGTGGCTCAGGTGGCCACTGAATCAACTCTCTGGGAGATGGTGGGAGTGGCAAACTGAAAAACAAATTGGGTTCTTTTGTCACCGTGAAACCAAAGTTTGTCTAGCTCTGACTCATTCCTTTCTACATCACAGATCCTCCTGCTAATCAGGGGTCCAAACCTGCTCTCAGCATCCCACTAGCATCTTTCGACGCATCTGACCTTGAATGCTCCCTGTGTATGAGGTATGTGATACGTACTGTCACTGCCTGATGTTTTCTGCTCTGTAGTGTCTGGACCTGCCTGCCCACAGACTGCACTTCCTGCATTCCTGACTCCTGACTTGGAAATACCTGGAGAGTGGGAAGGGAAAGGTCTACTCAGAGGTCACAAATGGATGGCCCACAGGCTGAATACGTCTTTTGTTTGGGAATGTCTTGAGACAGCACACCCTCTCTCCAGTTGGCCACAGTCCCACTCCCCTCCACTGCCTTATACCAGACCACATCTCACATTTGTATTGCTTTCCTGGTCCCAAGAGGTATTTAAGTTTGTGACCCTGGAACTAATCTCAATTACTGGATCAAGAACTCAAAACTTAAGAGCTACTTTCAATGCTGCAGACTTGTTCTTTGGAAGCTGAGTGGAGAGCCTGACTGGCTCTTGTCTTGTGTTATGCCTGGGCTACTTGGCCAAGCATCTTCCCTCCAACCAATGCCACATCATCTCTGCCTTCTCAGATCTTTGGAGAGGCAAGTTACTCACTTGTCCACTTTTTCCCACAAAACAAAGATGATATGGTCATAGTGTGTTTAACCATATAACATTTTAAAGAATTACTCTCATTTGTTTTATTTCACAGCTGTGATTTAGTGACCGAAAGGAAAGGGTTTGAACCCTGACTTTTTTACTTACTGGCTGTTTGACCTGAAGCAGGTGACACTCTTGGCCACTGTTTTCTCATCAGTAAACTAGAGAACGGTAGTACCTGCCCTATTGAATGGTTATGATTAATTAAGAAAATCTGTCTAACAGAATAGTGTATGGCATATAGTAGGAATTCAATAATTGTTAACTATCTTTTTCCTTGTAGACAAAAGGTAGGTCCATGAACCCCTGAGGAGGTTCTATTTACAGATTCTAGTAGATTTATGAATACCTTGACATTGTATGTAAGTGTGTGTGTGTGTGTGTATGTGTGTGTGTGTGTGTGTGTGTGTGGGTCCATGACAAGATCCAGAGCTTTCAGCAGATTTTCAAATGTGTCTCAAATGTGTTTTCCCAAAGAGCATTAAAAGGAGACTAAGATTGATTTATTTGAGCAGCATCTTGTAGTTCTCATTGTAAGAAAGAAAGAAAGAGAGAGAGAGAGAGAGAGAAAGAAAGGAAGGAAGGAAGGAAGGAAGGAAGGAAGGAAGGAAGGAAGGAAGGAAGGAAGGAAGGAAGGAAGGAAGGAAGGAGACTAAGTGCTGGATGCTGTGGCTCATGCCTATAATCCCAGAACTTTGGGAGGCTGAGGTAGGAGGATTGCTTGAACCCAGATGTTCAAGACCAGCCTGGGCAACATAGCAAGAACTCATCTCTACAATTTTTTTTTAAATAGTCAGGTGTGATGGCATGTGCCTGTGGTCCCAGCTACTCGTTTGAGTAGGAGGTCCCAGAAAGATCGTTTGAGCCCAGGAGATTGGGGCTGCGGTGAACTGTGATTGTGCCACTGCACCTCAGAGGGAGAACCCATCTCAATAAAAATGGAGGCTAACATATTTACACAAAAATTGTTAAGGTGATGGTTGACCCAACAGAAGAGATGTCAGAAGAATATTTTGGTACACCAGGCAGTGGGATCCAGCCAGTAGAGACTCCTCAGGTGTTTTCTTGACCTTAACAAGCACATATGCTTCTCATATGAATTACATGCATTAGTATTCTGAATGACTTTTGTCATATGATTAAAAATAAGTAAGGCAGCCATTGCCTGAAACATGGACTTTTTATTTCTCTTAAAGAATTATAGTTATCAGATTTGCTCATAAACTTGGGCAGATCTGAGAACGAATGGTTCAGCAGATGGTTGAAGAAGCACTCAAAGCAAGCCTTCTGTATACTGTCAGAGTTTGTTTGGGTGGAATGGGCTAGGGTGAGGGACTATATAAGCACTTCCCTTCGTAACTTCCCTTACTCCCTCACAACAGAGTGGCAGGTGTGTCATAGCAAAGGCAAGGTATGAGACAGAGCTCCAAGCAGGGAAATGGACCCCCACAGGTGATGCCACTGTGGCTCTGAGCCCATGATGGGAGCTGTGGAGCAGGCTTGATTTGGCTTGCTCAGAGAGACCAGGTTTTTGTTGTACTTATCTTCTTTAACACCCCCCAACATCCAGGGGACACAAAATCAAACATACAGGCTCAGCCTGTGTGTGTTTTCTCTAAGGTCTAAGGATTCTGAGGTTTAAATTCTTTGGTTTCTCTTTCTCTGCTTTCCCCTTTCATCTTGTTTGTCCCTGATCTCAACAGGGGGCTTTGGAGAAGGGTTCATTTGGTCCAAGAAATAAACACCAAGAGGATAAGATCCCCTTATAGTTGGCTCACAATGAATTTAAAAGCTATTATTTTCCTTATCCCGTTCCCCTCTTCTAAGTGAGATTTTAAAAACGAAAGCCTACCTTTGTCTGCAGTAGCTGTTGCATAGGCTGCTAAGTTATAGCTGGGCTCTCATTGCTTTGTGGTGATAAGAAACCTGCCAAATCTAGAAAGTATTTTTTAAATTTTATTTTAAGGCTCTTAGCCAGCACCCTTTGGCCAGAAGCATGTAGTTTCCTTTCCAACAGGATTTGTCTCTGAGTTAGACATTAGTTGTTGACAGAGGCTATTTCATGCACATGCTTTAGCTTAGAGTATTATAGTCTTGAAAAAGCTCCTGTTTCTAACTCTCTTTAGTGTTTTTATTCTTTTTATTGTTGTTAGGATTGTTATTTGGTTCTCTTATTAACCTTGTGTGTCTTTGGGGGAGAGGGTCTAGGAGTGAAGATAAGTCTCAAATGATCTGCTGGGTCATGAAACTAGACATTTGTACCACTTGTGAAAGTTTCTAGAATAAAATCCAGTCCCATAATGCTGCATCAGTAGAAAGACAAGATAGAGTGTGAATTTATATATTCTGATGCTAGAGAGAAAATGAGGAGCAGGTTCAAAGTACCACAGGAAAAAGGGTGAAAAGAATGAATGTAACCATAATCAGAGGGTGCATGAATCAGGGCCTTTCCAATCTCCAAGTCTCTCTTGCTGAGTGGGGAGAGCTCTGCTGAGGGATGTTACCTCCAAACTTCAGCACTTCAGAACTCTGCACCTCAATCTTTAGTGGCAGAAAATCCTCTTTTGATATTTACCTGGTAAGGACACCCTAGCCATTAGGGGCCACCTCTGGGGCTGCTGTGGAGTGGCACCTTTGGGGTAACAAGGATATTTTGAGATGTGAAGTGGAATGTTTGATACTTGAACCAGTTACCTAATGGCCCAGTGACCTCTTTGTCAATTGAAACAAGAATCTTTATATTTAATTTTGTTTTAGCTACTCAAGTAGCTGGGTGTTGAGTCAGTTCATTCTCTCCTCTCCTCTTCCCTCCCCCACCTTTTCCTGTCCCTCTCCCTCCCTCCCCCTTCTTCTTCTTTCCTCTTTCCTCTCATTTGATAGCAAAAGAACACAATACAAGGATGTAACTGGTGGGAAAAGATAGCTATTTCCAAACAAGGCAAACGTTTTATCCTAGCTGACATCTAACTGAAAGCATTTATTATTACTATTGTTTATTCCACCACTGTGACAATGTAAAGTGCTTTCTTGTGAGAAAATCTGGCTCTGCTTTGATTTATAAATGCCTCCTTGAAGTGTTTTCTGAAACTGTTACCTAAAGTGGTAAATAAAAGGGAAAGGATCTAGTCAGTCTCTCTCTTTCTCTCTGTCCCTGTCTGTCTTTCTCTCTCTGTCTGTCTCTCTCTCCCTCGCACCCTCTCTCCAAGGAGAAGAGTGTGTATATGAATTTATACATCTACAAGTACATGGATGATGTCTATTTGAGATATGGAAATACACATAGTAGTCATTGCTGCATCATAGAGTGAAGAAGGAAGGTGGGCTTGCGAGTCAGATCTGATTTTCCATCCCAAAGCCCTGCTACTTACCACCTAGCTGTGTGACGTTGGGCAAGTTATTTACCTGAGCTTTAATTTCCTCAATAGTAAGATGGAGCTAATCAAAATTAGCACTTATTAATATATAAGTTTAATTATCACATACACCCAGAGATATAGCAACTTAAATCGATTCCATCTGTTCCTAGTCGCCTTTGGGAGTAGCCTTTGCAGAGTAGCATAGTAGCCCTAAATAGATAAGTAAAATGAGTATTGAAAAGTGATATATTCGCTGAGCTCGGTGGCTCAGCCTGTAATCCCGCGCCTTTGGGAGGCTGAGGTGAGCGGATTGCCTGAGCCCGCGAGTTCGAGACCCGCCTGGGCAGCGAGACCTCATCTCTACAATAAATCAAAAAATCAGCCGGGCGTGGTAGCGCGTGCCTGTAATTCCGGCTACTCGGAAGCTGAGGAGGAAGGATCGCCGGAGACCAGCGGGTCGAGGCTGCGGTGGCCGGGAGCGGCCACTGCACTCCAGTCTGGGAGACAGAGTAAGACTCCGACTCAAAAAAAAAAAAAGAAAAAAGAAAAGAAAAGTGATATATTCTAAGCATCTGAGCCTTGAACTATTTCAAAGCAATAATTATGCAGCATCTGTGGCCACATTTTTGTTTGCTATCACTCAGTCAGGGGCATTTTAATCATAGCCTTTGCGACGAGGTTGCTGTGTCCTTTTGTGTATGTTTCATTCGTCTGCTCACTCACTGTCAGTATTTATTGTATTAATTAACTAGTCATATCTTTGTTATTTTTACATGGATTACATTCTTAAATGAAGAGTAAGCCTCGTTGTAAAATTCTTAGGAAATATACTTATGCATATTGGTTGTAGACACAGATTCATCAATCATCTTCATCATTAGCACCATCAAATGATGTAGAAAAAAAGCATTCAGATTCACATGACTCAAGTTACTGAGGAGATGAGGTATTCCAGTGTAGCCGCCCTGATAATTAGATCACAGCAGTAGTTCTCAAATCACACTTCTGAAAAACATTTTAAATTGTGAAATATATGCAGTGGAAAAGTGCATAAAATAGAAATGTGTTCTCTCATATTATAAAGGGGATAGTTATGTTACCCTTCTCAATTCAAAAAATATAACATTGCCAGGACACCAGAAGTTGTCGACATGCCTCTTCTCAATCAAGACTACCTCCCCACCCCTAAAACCACTATCTTGACTTCTATCTTATTCCTAAGTTTTATCACCCATGTATGCATCTGTAAATGGTGTAATCCAGTTATACCTATTTTTAAAAACTTTATATAAATTAAATTATTCAGAATGTATTATTTCAGTCTGCTTTCTTTTACTCAGTATTAGGGTTTATCCATGTTACTGCCTCTAGGTGAAGTGTACTTACTTTCATTATCAAGTCATATCCCATTGTATGACTCCACCATGATTTATTTATCAATTCCATTACAGGTGGATGTTTGAGCTGTGTCTAATTAGAGCAAATTATGGACAACACTGCTATGAACAGTGTTTATATATGCTAGTGGTATAAGTGCCCATTTTCTATTGGATTATCTCTCTTTTTCTCACTGACTTGTAGGAGCTCTAAGTATGTTCTAGATACAAGTCCTTCCTTAGTCACATGTGTTGCAAATAATTTCTCTTACTCTGTGGCTTGTCTTTGTGCTCTCTTATTGACATCTTTTGATGAACTTCAAAGTGCTTTGTTTTAATACAGTCAAAATTATCAATGTTTTCATTTAGAGTTAGTGTTGTGTCTTTTTTAAGACGTTCGTTTATCATAAAGATAATTCCCTATTTTATTTCTGAAAGCTTTATTTTGCTTTTCACATTTACAGCTCACATGGAATTTATTTTTGTATATGGTGTGAGAGATTATCCAATTTCATTCCCCCCATAGATAGCCAACTAGCCTAATAACATTTATTGAGAATGCTATTTGACTATTGAAAATCTTTCCCTACTCTGCTTTGAAGTCCTACATTTATCATAAGTCAAGAATCTGTGGATAGATCTATATCTGGACTTTCCATTCTATTCCATGGGTTTATTTGTCCTTGTGCTTGTCATAAGCTGCTTTCATGACCACAGCTTTGTAAGTTCTGCTGTCTGGTGGAGCAAGTCCTCCCACATCATTGCTCTTCAGATGTATCTTGGCTTTTGGTCCTTTCCCTTTCCTTTTAAAGTTCAGAAGTCAACTTGTCAAGTTCCACAAAAACAAACAAATGAAATAACCCATTGGGATTTTTTATTGGGACTTATTCAGGTCTAATTTCTTTCAGTGAGGTATTTATAGCTTTTTTCAAAAGGGCTCATATAACTTTTGTTAGATTTATTGCTGAGTAATTGATTTTTTAAAAAAGTTGTAAATGTCATCTTTTAAAATATAGCTTTAATGTTTGTTTCTTGTATATATAGCTACGATTATGTGTATGCTTGTTTATTTAGCAACCTTGCTAATACTATTAATTCTTATTCATTCTAATAATCATTCTGTAGATTCTTTCAGATGTTCTAAGTTCACCATCATACCATTTGTGAATAATGATAAATTTGTTTTTTTCTTTCTAATCATTATTATTGTTATTATTAGCCTTAGTATATTGATTAGGACCTAAATCATAAAGAATTTTATTAAAATTAATTTACTTTTTGACCACTTTGATAACTAAAATGTATTAATTCTGTTAAACAAATTAGCTACCTTTTAAACAGAATCATAAAATTCAGTGAGTACACAAAAGTGGATATATGAAAAGTTTCTCTCCTACTCCAGATCTTCATTGGCTCGTTTAAAATATCAAATCTCTGTCCCTCCTCTTGACCTGTTGAACCTGGAACTTCAGCCGGTGGAGCTTCACCATGTGTATGTTTTTAAAGCTCTTCAGATGACTCTGATAATTATGTTTGAAGACCAATGCAGAAGGTTTGCCTATGCAGAGATGAGTAGGATTGTGTAATACAGTGATTCTCGACCTTGGTTGCACATTAAGACCACCCAGGGGACTTAAAAAAATCCTGGTGCCTGGTCTGTACCCTGGGTCTATTGATCTGAATTTCTGTAGGAGTGTTGCTGGCATCTGGAAATATTAAAAGCTCCCCAGGTGATGGGGAGGGGCAGAGCATAGGGTCTACAAAGGGACATAAGGAAATGTTTGGGAGTGATGGGTAAGTTCCCTATTTTGACTGTGATGGTGGTTTCAGAGGTGTGTACATATGTCAGAGATTATCAGATTGTTCACTTTAAGTCTGTTCAGTTTATGGTTCGTCAATTATATGCGTCAATAAAGCTGTTTAAAGATAAAGCTTCGCAGGTGATTCTGATGCACAGCAATGGTTGAGAATCATTGCTCTAATAGAAAAGCCACATGAGTGGAAGTGGAAGTAGTATAGACAACAGTTGACTATGTACACTTAGACAAGTGACTTCACCCCCTCTTGACCTCAGTTTCACTCTAGTTAGTGGGTTTAGTTTCTTCTCAAGTACTTTTCAGCTCTGCTCAGCCTGGCAGTGCAGGCCGAGCTGTGGTGCCCCTCCTGGCCACACGAGGGAGCAGTGCAGCTTGCTGCCTCGTCCTCTCAATTAAACATACTTGTAAGGTCAAAATAGGCTGGTAAGGCATCTTTTTCCTTCTTTCTGTGCTCGTCTGTCCTTTTGACAAGTACAAGCCCCACTTCTCAACCGTAATCTTCAGCTGCGTTCACCCACTGATCCTGCTGCAGGTGACCCTTTCTTTAAGCAAAGTAAATCCATGAATCTCTGAAGGTATAGAACTGCTTTGTAAAAGGATCCCTAAGTTGCTTTGAAAATATCCTACTCTTTCTCAAAGCAATTAAAATAGGATCTAATTGAAGTTTGTGTATGCACACGTGTATATGTGCATGCATATGTACATATATATCAATATATGTCCCTATCCAAGCTATATCAACAAGCACATTAGCAACATTATTCCACTGCCCCTAGAAAGATTATCCATCCATATAAAAAGCAATTATATGTTTGTTAAAGGTGCAGTTTTGAGATTCTTAAGGCAGTAAACATTGTTTAACTGAAAAGAGGAATCAAGATTTGCAAACCAAATTTTTCCCATGATAATATGATGTAAAGTTCCTAAATGAGCAAATGTGTGTGTGTGTGTGTGTGTGTGTGTGTGTGTGTGTGTGTGTGTGTGTGTGTGTAGCTATCTATCAGTGTGTTTACGTAACTCAGGTGAACAGGTTGGCTAAATATTTTTAGAATGGAATTTATTTAGACACTCTGGACAGTAATCTATTTTTCTTGGACCAGACAGGGCAAAAAATTTGGATGCTCCAGAAGAGATTGCCTAGAACTAATGTTACAAAATGTTCTAGCTATGCTCTGAACGTTAATAAATTCATTACTTTAAATCCAGATAAAAAATGAAAAGCAAATGCTTTTCTGAAGTCAAACAACAATTGCAATAAAAAACTCTTCACTTCCTACCCTCACTAGAATTTTCCAAATAGTGCTATAAAACCTTAACCTTGAGTAGCTCTGTCTTTTATTTTTGGTCTTATTGCAGTTTTCTTCCATTCTGATTTCTGAATTTCAGATTATTTTATGAACCAGTTACAACACCTTGTGGGCATACCTTTTGTTTAAAATGTCTTGAAAGATGTCTAGATCACAACGCAAAGTGTCCATTATGCAAAGATGGTCTTTCACAGGTAAACCAATATTTCTTTCTTGGTTGGGTTAGCTTATTTGGAATTGGGTACCAAGACAGTATTCAACTGGATCCCAAGCCACTGTGCTGTGTTAGAGTGATTTACCCCCTCAGACTATCTATTTCTCCCTGCCCCCCCCATCCTTCAGGTAAATGAGGAAACATCTAGCATTTTATGAACTGTCAATAAGGAAATTAATTTGTGTTGGAAGCAAAAGTATTCAATAGATACAAACATGGATCCTAATTCTAATTCCATCACGGCACCTGATACACTACAACCTTGGGTGAATCATGTGTCTTCTCTAGACTAGATAGCTCTGATATCCCTTTATCATCAATGCCCATTCTGTGATTTGAATAGATCAGCTCTCAGGGCCCCAGAAGAACCTCACAGACCTTCAGTGTTTTCCTTGTCCAACTCCTCAGGAACCACTGTATTTATTAGCAGATATTTGGCCACTAGAAGATCTCTGGGGCTTCCAGGTTCTTTAACACTAATCACATAAACTCCCACCTTTATTTTTCAAGTGAGCCCAGTGGAATTTCTTATAGCAAAAGAAGACCCAGGAATCTATCTTGTTTTCCCTCCCTCAGGGATTTGTGTGCCGCATTTTATAATCTGTCTTAATGTTCTTTGACCCCTGTCATCCTGAGGAGAGATTGGAGACGCAGGACTATCTCTAAGTGCATGTTGATCCAGAGAAGTAACATGTAGAGTTTTCTCATCACCCCAATGTTGAAGTTAAGGGAATGGAGTGAAATAATCATCAAGGGTAGCTCTGAGGGTGTGTATTGGGTTGGGGGTAGGGCCAATGTCTTACCATTTCCTAAAGGGTGGGATTTGCTGCCCTGATTATAAGTGAGAAGCCCATAGTCCTTATGCCTAAATAATACATCTGTGTAGTGGTAACATTACAAAATTCAAATACGCGGAAAGAAGAAAAAGCTACCCATGTGCTGAGCACCTAGAGAAAATCACTGTAAACATTTCAGTATGTGCCCTTCCTGGGTTTTTGTTTTGGTGTCAGCAGAAGGGTCAACTCCTTCTTGGACTGGCTACCTCCTGAGTCACTGCATGTTCCTAAAGACTGGGACTGGGCAATGCAGCTAATTCTCCTGTTGCCAGGCAATGACAATGGCTTATGAGGTGTTCTGGAGGCAAATGCTGTGGGGTGTTGGACTCATAGGCTAGAAGATATTTTCATCTATCTCTGTGTATTCACACAGAGTCACACTTACACTATTTTCCAGTTATGTTCATTGTAGAATAGAGATACAGTCCATACCGGGAAAGAAACAAGTGTCTGAAGCTAGCAATTTTATCCTCCGAGCTCCCCCTGCCGGTCTGAAGGGTTAGTTTCCATAGCAAGCAATTCTCCGCAAATGTTTTAATGTTCATTGTTTGGTTCACACCTTTAAATATTCACTACTTAAAGATCCTGGGATACGCATAGAGTAGGGGTGTTTAGGAGCAGAATAACAGTGACAACTGAGCCTGAGTGAGGTTCTGAAATCATGGCTTAATATAATCTAAGTGATACCTAGATGGTATATTAAGAAGGCAAATAAATTCACCAACATTTAACTTTTTGTGTTTTTTAAAACTTAAGTTAGAAGTGCAAACAATGTGTAGACTTGGCAACATCTAGAAACTGAGCCTTGGGGTGGCATAGGAGAGGAAAAAATTAAGGATTAAAAATTCCATTTTAGTTCCCTGGACATTTTGAGCACTGACTTTCAGCATATTGTAAATGAAGACCATTTCTGTGAGCTTGCAAACATGATAATCAGAATATGAAAAGGAAAGGATTCCTCCCCCCTTTTTTGGACAAGAACATGATCTCAATTTCAGTGTTTTAGTAAAGCGATGAGATTTTTAGACTCCCAATGCATGTTTTTGCCCCCTTGTTAAAATATTTTTTCTAATTTTAATGGTAATCAATTGCATGCTTTTTTTTAACCGAACTCTGACATCCAGAAAACACACATAATAGTATCAGCTTCTAATTTGTGAGTTCAAATTACTCCAATATGTGGGTTTGACTATTCTACAGATTTCATCACAAATATTTTTTGTGTTTTTCTGATGACTGCTTATTATCCAATTGCCTTGCTCCCCATACAGTGCTTGGCATCAAGAAAATACAGCAAAAATGTAATAATGGAGGAGCTGATAGCTAAATTCCTTCCAGAAGAACTCAAAGAACGAAGGCGGGTTTATGAAGAGGAAATGGAAGAACTTTCTAAGTATGTATATGTGTGTTTCTATTTTTAGTTTCGCTAAAACCAGATCATAAGAGCTGACTGCACATTTCTTCCCAGATCCGCATTCAGTGATGTCACCCTAGTAGTTTGAAATTGGCCAAGGTAAGAGTATTACACCATGAAAACTGGCAAATGCTACAAACCAGCTCTTCCCTGCCACACCCCACCCAGAGAGCCAGTTGTTAAACCTTTGCCAGCACACCAGGAAGAAGCATAATCCAAACCACTGACCAGGATACATCTTGGCACTGGTAACAGGATGTCGCTGACAGGAATGAATTAGAGTAACTTAATCAGGGGAACTTATGAAGTGCCTGGAAGTCTATCTTCACATACATAAGAAAGTGCTACGAGGTTAAGAACTTTGGTGTCAGTCAGAGACCCAGAACTTCAAGTTCTGCCTTGAAGTGAATATATTTTATGACCCTGGGCGGGTCACTTAACCTTTTCTGGGCCTCAGTTTCCTTATTTGCAACTTGAGCATAATAATAGTTCTTACCTCATGAGCTTGATATGAATTTCAAATGAGCTCATGTAAATGGTAATCTTACTAATACTCATTAAATGCTACCTTGGCCATGCACAGGTAGGGTGAGAGGTGAAGGGGAAGCCAGAGACATAAGGGAGGTGCTCAGTTCTCAGCCTGACTGGAACAATTCACTTAGCAGAAAAAGCAGGAGGTGATCACTAATTGCTGCCTCTCTTACTGCTGCCCTCCGTTCTCCCCATCTTCAGGGAAATCCTCACAGCATTTCAGAGGCAAGCTTCCTGACAAAGACAGTTCTGATTTTGTGACCACTCTATAGAGGACATTTCTGAACTCTCCCACCAGTTTGTTTGAATGTGCCTCTCACTTTGATTAATGTTTTCCTCAGAAACTAGAAGTCTTTTTTTTTTTTCTTATTGATTTCTGTTGGAACTACTCAGGGCATCTGATCCATAAGTTAGTAACGAGTCTCCCTGAGCCCTCTTCTCAGATCTCACTTAAGGTCTTATTTTATTTTATTTTTATGTTTTGAGTTGGAGTCTCACTGTGTCGCCCAGGCTGGAGTACAGTGGCACACTCGCGGCCACCGCAGCCTTGACCTGCTGGGCTCAGGTGATTCTTCCGCCTTAGCCTTCCAAGTAGCTGGAACTACAGGCGTGCACTACCACACCTGGCTAATTTTTTGATTTATTGTAGAGATGAGGTCTCACCAAGTTGTCCAAGCTCTTCTCAAACCCGTGGGCTCAGGCAATCCTCTCACCTCAGCCTCCCAAAGTGCTGGGATTACAGACTTGGCAGCCATTAAGAACTTATTAACAAACGAACAGGGGTCTTTCTTTTTAAAGGAATCTTGAACTTAACCCTTTTGAGATTTGGGCAGATGATCTATCTCTTGGTAGCCTTAGGTTCTGATATTGCTGCATTGGATTTACTAGAGAGATAAGAGGACAGGGATCTTGGAGGAGCTGGTTCAGTTGGTGGGTTCCCAACAGGCCATGTGTCTGATACAGGGTACTAGTTGAAAGAGAGACTCCCAGGTCCCAATTCCAGAGAGACTACATCAGTATCTCTGGGGATGTGGTGTCCTAGCCCTGAATTTAAGGAATTTGTTAATTTTTTTTGGAGTTGGAGTCTCACTCTGTCACTCAGGCTGGAGTGCAATGACACAATCACGGCTCAACACGGCCTTGACCTCCTGAGCTCAGGTGATCCTTCTGCTCCAGCCTCCCAGTTAGCTGGGCTTCAGGTGCATGCCACCACACCCAGCTAATTTTTTGGTTTTCTGAAGAGGTGAAGTCTCACTATGTTGCCCAGGCTGGTCTCGAACTCCTGGGCTCAAACAGGCCTCCTGCCTCAGTCTCCCAATGTGCTAGGATTACGGGCATGAGCCACTGAGCCTGCTTCCTGGTGATTCTGATGCACAGGAGCCTTTCTGAATCACTCTTGCCTATCTCTTGTCCCCTCTTCCCTCCAGCTGGCCTGTCTCTTGCTCCCTCTTCCCTCCAGCTGGGTCCACTATACAGATTCTCTGGAGAGTTTTGCAAATTTGTGATGTCTGTGGGGACTTTGCAGAGAACTTCTTACCATATCACTGGAGAGTTGAGTCCACTTATACCATGAATTCCTGTCCCCATACTGCCTGCAAAACACCTGAAGAGATTGTTTTGAGTGGAGACCATGAAAGAAAGAAAGAAAAAAAAAAACAACTATGAGATATTGCTATCACCCACAATGTTTATGGGCAAGATAACTTCTTCAGCCAAATTAGAATGTGTGGAATGCCAATTTTAATTTCTTGGAGCTTAGGCTGACCTCTGCACCAGATAATGGGACTCAGCCCACAATATCAGTTGCATTTCAGTATTCTTCTATCAGCCACCAAAACTTGAAGTCTCTGCCTTTCCCCAGGGGTACCACATGGTTACATTTGACCAGACTTTCTGTGTTCTGCCCAATTGCTCTGAGATTCATTTTGTTTTCTCTTCCTGACAGCTTAAATAAGAACGTGCCTATTTTCGTGTGTACTATGGCCTATCCCACTGTTCCTTGTCCCCTGCACATCTTTGAGCCTTGTTACCGCCTGATGATTCGTAGATGCATTGAGACAGGCACAAGACAGTTTGGCATGTGCCTTGGAGATCCTGTCAAGGGGTAAGTAAGGAACCATGTGAGTAAAGGGAGGTTGGGTGGAAAGAGGGTTTTATTTTATTTGGGGATGCTCCCAGGAGATGAGGAGGTGTAGCTCATGTGGTATAGCCAGCTCAAGAATATGAGCATTTATAAGGATCGGGGTTCTTCTGGGGCCTAGTTTACCATGTGAGAGACAGTATATTTTTAAAAACCCAGAATTAATCTATTGTTAAACAAGTGGTATATATTATAAGACTTATTTTATAAGAGTATGGGCTCTGGAGTCAAACTGCCTGGGTTCATGTTCTTGCTCCAGCCTTGGAGCGAGTTTGATTTTGAGTGAGTTATATAACTTTTCTGTATCCCAGTTTTCTTATTTGTAAAGTGAGTACAATGATAGTGCCTATCTCACTGGGTTTATTGCAAGGACTGGTGAGTTAATGATATATATAAAACACTGAGTACAGTTCCTGGCTACCTTAATACGTTTTGAGCTGCTGTAACAGAATACCACAGGCTAATAATTTGTAAGCAATAGAAATTTATTTCTCAAGGTTCCAGATCCTGAGAATTCAAGATCAAGGCACTGGCGACTGGCAAGGGCCTTCTTCGTGTATCACATGGTGGAACAACAAAGAGAGGGTGATAGAGAGAGAAAAAAGGGGGCAAACTTTTATAACAAACCCACTCTACTAGTGAGAACAGCATGAATCCGTTCATAAGACTGGAGGCCTGATCACCTCTTAAAATTTCAACATGAGTTTTGGTGGGGGCAAACATTCAAACCATAGTCCTGGCACATAGTATGTGCTGAAATAATCGTAGCAGTTATACTAGTACATTACTTTTTTTCACATGGGTACTGCCTGTTATATAGTTGCAACTGTAAACTTGGGGACAGGCAAATAGGGAGAAGTCCCTTGAGGCACAGTATGGGGTTACAGAATGGCTGGGAAACAGGTCAGGGAAACAGAACTCATCACGGCTCTACTCTCTTGATTCCATTCTTAATAAACAGATTTGCAGAATATGGTTGCATCTTAGAGATCAGAAATGTTCAATTCTTTGCTGATGGTCGCTCAGTGGTTGACAGCATAGGCAAGAGACGCTTCAAGGTGCTCCATCAGGGCCAGCGGGATGGCTACAACACAGCTGACATTGAATACATCGAAGACCAAAAGGTGAGAGTTGTCAGTGCCAAGAATTTCAAAGCTAGGCTATCCCTGTGATTTGGCATACTGGAGATGGTTACAAAAGAATTTCTCAGAACTCTCAAGGGTCTTGAAATTTCTCACCAAATTGCTGCAGCAACATTGAATGCATTGGATTACTGTCCAGCTGCAGAATGGTCACAAGAGTGCCCATTGTCTTGGCTCTGCTTAACTGATAAGTTGCTTTCATGCATAAGAAATGCTTCCTCAGACCAACCCTGGGGCTCATTCAGCCTGGGAATTAGGCCTCTGCCAAGGATACCAAGGAATAGATCTGGAGTGGGGTCTGCATGAGTATTTTATCTACCGATTTGTTTATATTTTTAAACTCTTTTCTTTTGAGATAATTATAGAGTCACACAGGCATTTGTATTTTTAAATATGTAACTTGGCTAAGAGAGTGTCCCAATAATCCATTGTCCCATAAGGCAGAAAGATGGCACATCTAGTTAATTCCTGGTTTTCTAAGTTAATGGGTTGAAGAAGAGGTAAATAATCCCCTGTTCATTTATATTTATATTTACTACATAGTACATTAACAAATATTTGATCAATGAATAAATGTATTTGACCAAGAGACACTGAGACAAAGACACATTCCAGTCTCTTCTCCCAGCAAACAATGGGAAAATCAATGTAAAAATGAAAAGGGCAGAGGCATAGACTGACATAACCTGGTTTAACCACATGCCTCCACCCAGGCCCATTCAGATCTCTGGTTTTCTGCGTGTCTCGCTGTTTCAGCTAATCTGTCCAAGCTGAACCTTTCTCCTTCTTCCACACTCAGCAATATCTACACACTGTTCAGCACCTGTCTAAGGAGCATTTCACATCTCACCCAGGAGAAAGCTGGATGTGTGAACTTCCCATATGAAGGCAGGATGGATGCTCAAAAAGTGTCAGGTGTCAAAAGTGACTCTGGAAGTGATGGAGAGGGTACAAAATGTTTCACTTCCACTTTGATACTTTCAGGTTCAGGGAGAGGATTGTGCTGAGCTCATGGGATTACATAACTGTGTCTATGAGCAAGCGTCATCGTGGTTTCATTCACTCAAATCATCCCTGAAGAATCGGATACTCAATCACTTTGGTCCAATGCCAGAGAAGGATGCTGATCCCCAGGTATATAAAAATGTCTGTTTTAAATGGGTTGCCCCAACAGATGAGAGTGCCTAAGGTTTTTGCTTAGGTGGGTGTGTGGCTGCACACCCACATCAAATGCTGAGAGAAGATGGATTTAATTTGCAATTGTTTGACTGGGCAGTGAACATCATGAGTGAGACCAAAAGGATCCCAAGTCAGAATTGGGATAACTAAAGTAAAGTAATAGGAACTTGGATTCAAGACAAGTTTCAAGAAGTGAGACGAGAGGATGGGAACCACCACCAACAGAAGAACTTCCCATGGGGAGTCCAGATTCATACCCTGGTAACGTTAGGGTGACAAGATACATGCAAAAGCCAGGACTTCAGAGAAGGGCATCTGGGGAACTGAGAACAAAGATTGATGTTTTCAGGGAACTTCATAACCCTCTTTCTCATTGCTATAACTAAGGGATAGAACCAGCTGCCCTGTAAGATTCCAACTGGCTATGCCCAGGTCCATTCATACAACTCTAGATCTTTGATATTGTCCTCGCCAGGGGTCAATAGTTCCTGAAAAAACTGACCCCATCTTTAAATCCATCCTTAGCTGGGCTACACTAGAAAGCAGGTCATTAGATTCTACTGAATTAGTCTTCTTTCTGGGATGGGGAGGAGGGACAGATCCTTTTACAAGATCAAACTGCAGATCAGAAGCTCTCCAAGAAAGTGGAGATGGTTAACTTTCACCTAGCTTTGCTTGCCTGGTGTAAATTAGGGGATACTTTCAGGGAATTCCATCTCTGGGAATACTTTCTTTCTAGGACAAGGCTGGAGATATCCTTCCCACAGACTTTCTTACCACCACCTTTTCTCATACTCTGGGCTGACTCTCCTACGTCAGCACTCCAGTAACTTTCTTTGTTCTTTACTTACACTCATTCCCAACTCTGTCCCAAAAGGAAAATCTGTGTAAATTCATATTCTGACTTCTCTGCCAAACAAACAAACAAAAAATGATCCTGCTTACCTCTCTAGCAGTGTGACTTTGGGTAAATCCCTTCCCCTTTCTCAACTTTTCTCCCAACTCTGATGTAAGGGAGGTGGGTGAGGATGTCTCTAAATCCCCCTCTTCCTCTTGCATTCAGAGGCTCTATAACATCATCTGTTTGCTAAAGGACTGAAATGTCTTGTTTTCTCCAGATCATAAAGGTAACTCCTCTCCCCCTATGCAAAGGCATCACAAATTTTGAGGGGAGAAAGGCCAGTTAGTGCTTCGTGGTGACCCAGCTTCTAGCTCTGAGTCACTGTGAGTCAGGACTACAGCATAGCTCCGAGCAAGCTCATGATCAAGCTTAATATTCCCCTTCACCTTCTGAGGAGCATTCTTCCCCAGTCAGGCAAAAGATAAGAGATCTGCAATAATAACAGCGTCTTCCACAGGAGAAAACACAGTTGCCACAGTGTGAATCATAAGGGCTTAATGACATAAAAAGCTGAAATCTTAGATTTCATTTCCTTTCTAGGTCTGTTATCATGTTCCTTTGGCGGCAGCAGCACCAGGAAAAAGCAAAAACAAAACCCCAAATCCCTCCAGCTTGCTCCAGTTAATGCTGCAGCCCCAGCGGTCCCATGAATAAGAATGTTCTAGACCTCAGGAGCAGGTTTCTTAGAAATCACCACAAATATTAATATCAGCTTAAATATCTTTGTTGATGGTCCTAGGAAAGAAAGTTCAGAATGTCAGTCTAATATTCAGAACTGATCATAGGAGGGAGTGTGTGTTGCCCACTGCAATGAGGGACAAAAAGGAATCCAAATGGAGCTAGAGACACAGAGGAGGAACTAGAACAGTGGGATTTGAGGAGATTCTGATGAACCAAATTGAAGCCAAATAATTTCATGTGTAGGTGATTTGACCAGAATGTGGTTCTCTACATCAGCCTTCTGGAAGTTGTGGATAAAAAAACTCATTTCAGGCTTAGGAAGTAAGTCACTGATGTATAAATTTTGTGCTGGGAAAGCTACTTTCAAACAGAATTTGGAGGAAGGATATGAGTGATAAGGAGGATCTTTGTTTAAAGGAAATCTATTGGGGGAAGATTCTAGGGGGGAATCTAGTCGGGGGAAATCTAGCATATATTTTGAATGTGAACATGTTTTTTTTTTAATTGGAATTTTTGCAAAGTGAGGTTGCTGTTCTTTGGGACTGTAAATCATAGCCTTTGGCTTCAGGGGAGAAGATCACTGTAGCACTGTTTAGTGACATGATATATCTGGATTACTGCCTTCAGCCACAACAAGGAAATGAAGACAGTTAAGAGACATGCAAAGCCTAAGGTGTCATGGGAATTAAAGACCTGCATGTTAAATGCATTGGTCCAAAGGACATCAACAAAATCATAGAAGTGGAAGAGACTGCATGGTGGATATTCCAGCTTGTAAGATCACACTACTGAGAGTCATGGTGTATCTATGAGGGTATTAGTTTGTTTGCTTTAACAAGTGCCAGCATTGACTTTAGCTTAAACAAGATAGAGGGCCTAAGTCCTGGAGAGCTAGGGCAGCCCTACTCCATGAGAGCATTCAGGGACCCAGGTTCCTTTGTCACAAAGCTCTACCATCTTTAGAATGTTGCCCTTATCTTCTTGATCGAAGAAGGCTGATCCTTACCATGTCGTGCGATAGCTAGGGGAAAGGTTGAGAAGAAGGAAGGAGGGGGCACATGCTGCTTTTCCAGAGCATGACCCAGAGGTTATACTTATCAGTCTCCTTTACATCTAATTAGCCAGAACTTTGTCTTATGGCCTCACCTAGTTGCAAGTGAGGCTGAGAAATGTAGTCTTTTTTTTTCTGGGTGGCTGTATGCCCAACTAAAATAAGGGGGAAACAGATATGGGGGCAATTAGCAGTCTCTGCCTCACAGAAGTAGTTTCACCTAGGATAGTTACCCTGAGTGTTTGGAAACCTGCATACCAATGTTGCTTGCAAGGGAATAGTATGACCTTATTGTGTTTCTCTGTTGCAGATTAACCCGAATGGTCCAGCCTGGTGCTGGTGGACATTAGCAGTTCTTCCCTTGGAAAGCCGAGCTCAACTCCCGTTCCTAGCAATGAGGTCCTTAAAGGATAGACTGAATGGCATTCGGCGAGTCCTGGCCTTTATATCCCGAAACCAAAACTAGTGAGTGGATTGCTGAAGAGAAGCTACCAGACCTCCCCCACTGTCCTGGAGGGAGGAGTCTTCTTGTAAATATATCTAATTGCAATAACATCTTAACTGAAGGGGGTATTAAACAGGGGCATTAGCCTGCTGTTGATCACAGAGAGGAGGCAAGTAGAAAGACCAAAAGAATGTGACCTGTTCGAAACTTTCTGTCTTAAGATGCTTCTTGACATGCTGCACAACTACATAAACAGCAGAGGCATTTAAGCGCCCAGGGGAAAAAAAATCGATTTTAACATAAAATTTTCTGAAAGTTTAAAGTGGTTTTGCTTTAATTTTCTTTCTTTCATAGATCAATGACTGTGTGGTTGAAATGTGAAACAAAGATACTAATAATGTTGCTGCATTATTTCACTGACTTGAGGTCTCATTCCAAATGGTTCAGGTTTTATAGAACATTGTGTAAAATAATGTTCATACTTCTTTCTGTTTTAATAATTTATTTTTTGCACTACTGTATCTTTTTTTCTACATGTATGTTTGTAACTATTTAAGTGTACATTGCTGGAAAGCCCGTTGCTTTATTTATTGATGTGGTTTACCGTGTACCTAGGGGGAAATAACAACACTAACAATGTGCAATTTTTGCTTTAATCATTTTTTTACTACACTGATCCCAGTCTTGGACCATTTCCACATCTATCCAAGTGAATGTTTAAAAGAAGTTCAGAATGATCATCTGTCTTCACAGATTCTACTTTTTTTCAGTTTGAATTAAACAACAGAAAATACTTAAGTGATTTGGCCAAGATTATGGTACATACCAGGGTAAAGTAAAATAATCTATTTTTTGTGTGTAACACAGAACAAGGATGAAAGAATTATTTTTCTGGAATGAAGAGATAAATCAGGGAGTGTCTTTTATTACCATCTGTTATAGGTATTTACTTCAGCAATCTTATAATTGTACCCAATTTCTCCCCGTTGCAATTAGGAGTGAGATTTTAGGCAGAATCATAATGAACCTTTCAGAGGAAATGGCTTTTAGTTCGGCACATCAAAGCCTCAATACCCCACCTCTTCTCAGAGTTCTGAGGCTCAAGACCCAGGCTAGCAGGTGAAGGACTGTTGGTTATTAAAAGTGTAAAACCCGTTACAAAAAAATTTTTTAAGGAGCCAATTAATCCATGGTTTTAGCTAAGTACTGCCTTTCCTCCTAGTTGGAATGGGCCAGAAATTTTGATGTGGGGAGGAAGGAATAGAGGGTAAGAAGATAAGAGCAGGCCCCTGTTGAGGTTACTTAGTGCCAGTTTGAGTCCTTCCATGGCAAGAGAACCTGAAAAGTACTATGAGTATGGGAGTGTTGTAATGGCAGAGTGAAAAGAGTCTAGCAGGGAAGAAGTGAATTGTGCTATTCATACCTTCATGTAAACTCTCCCCCCATGTGATTTTGACAGCTGTGCTGTGTCATTCACTCGTAGCCCATTCCTCTGTTAAGGTGAGAGGGTAATGCTTCAAGTATCAGTCTTACTTCTTCCATCACCACTTGTGGCTAGAAACAGGCAAGGGAGAATGAGATGATCTAGACAATAAAAAAGAGATTCATGTAAGCAGAAATCAAATTGTCGCTTAATGGAAGCCGTGTTGCCAGAGTATTGCGTTACCAGGTTTGATGTTTGGAGCCAGATTGGGCAGGTGACAAATGGAAGTAGACAGAAGTATAGGAATGGTTTCTGCCCAAGCAAACTCTACAAGACTCAGGAAGCAGGAAATTAAAGAACTCCCCTCACTCACCTGATATCCAGATCATGTGGTCATAACACAGTCCTACTAGAAAAGTTTCCTATTATCTAGTGTAAGTAAATACAACGAAGATAAAGACAGTAAGCTTCTCTGCTTACTTGAAGTATTACTTTTGGCAAGTGATTTAACTTTTACTGAGCCCCAACTTCCTCCTCTATGAAATGGTAGTGATAAATCCTGCATATAGGATTTTTATGAACATTAAGTGATATATCATGTGTATATCACTTAGCACAATTCTGCCACCTAGGAGACATTCAACAAATAATAGCTATTGTTGTATTAGTCATAGTAATAATCATCAGAGGCCTACATTTGCAAAACATACTGCCTTTACACACAATACCCACTTGAAACTCCTTTAAACTTAGTTGAGGGAATCCATACCACTGATTTTTGGACTGTAATGATTAGTTACAGGTAATTCCTGTTGGGGTTAAGTCTGGGAAAGTGAAATGACTGTAGAACAAATGAGGGCCAGAGGTAGGGACCAAACCTGTGCCAGAACAAGTTTTCCCATTACAATAAGGGCTAAAAGATAATGCTATTTGAAGGTCTAGAATTTTTAGAATGGAAGCCTCAAGTTCTAGCTCCCCTAGAATACCAACTCATCATTCCCTAAACTATATTGATGATTAGATTTTACAATTTGTAACTTTGGTGCTTAGTTCATGATATTTCTGTTGCCGAAAGTAACAGATTGTTTAAAAAATATACTAAGAACCTACCATGTGCCAGGCATTAAGCCAGGTGATCTTCTTCCATACCCGAGCTTATTAAATAATTACAGTTCCCCATATTAATAGGATGAGAAAACTGAGGCTCCATGATGTTAGATCCTTTGCCCAGTTAACATAGCCAGCAAGTGGCCAAGCTTGATCTTGAAGCATTACTTTGCAGATTTTTAGCATATAAAAGCAATACTAATCATTTGTAGTGCAAATAATTTTATTAAAGAAGCATAGAAGTCAGATCACAAAAGCACCCAAGAAAGCTCACAATGGGAAGCTGTGGGTTAAGTAAGTTGAGTTACCCAACACATCTCTACTTAATCTAAGTAGAAGGGAAAGTTTGATTTCTTAATAAAATCTCATAGCATAGAATGCATCACCTTGATAAGTGAATACCCAACTTCAGCAAGTATAGAACTTAGCTAGGCAGAATTGCACTTTACTCTCAGTAGCCTAGATACACATTTGGGTTATTTTATAGCAAACTTTTGTTTTGATGGTGGTGCAAGGCAGGATGTAAGGCTAAGCTTTGGCTTTTGGGAGGTGTGGACTTGAACGAGGTCATCTATTGGACTTGACCTTTTTTACCACTTGGAAATTGGTTTTGCTACACAGCTTGTGAATGACGAGGAAAAACATAAAGCTAAACCTGGGCTAGAAGGACAAGACTTCCCCCTTGGTAGATAGTGCCACTTATTTGGTTAGTTTCCTGTCTGTCATGACTGACCCAGTCTTTGCCTAGTAGGTTATTTTTTGTATGTATGTATGTCTGTCTGTCGATGTGTATGTGTGTGCATGCATATACACACACATACATAAACTAGGTAGCAAGCAGACATCATGCCTTTCTGCTTTGTACTGTACTACTGCTGCTAGCAAATAACCAGCAAAATGTAGAAAATGAAAAATGAAGAAACTCATTTTCTGTAGACAACTTGGAGAAAAGAGCACTTGCCCCTGACTTAGAGTGGCAGTGACTTGGCAATTTCATCAGTTTGCCTTTGCCGAAGGCTGACTGCTTCTAGCCCAGTGCTGCCTCCACAGCAAGGGGCAAGCCGAGTCATTGCACATGTGGCGCTTCCAGCTCTGCCTGTGGTGCTGGCTTGGGCTCAGATAATCCCCTGTGACTGACTATTGGAGTGGTGAAGCTCCTGAGGCAGGATCACAACACCCAGAGGTCTCTTACTGTCAACAGTCTGCACACTGTTGATGGGCTACAATGCATTAGGGACTGTGTTCCCCACGCCAACTCCATTTCCAAGAAGGGAGTTTTTATCAGGGACTCACACCTTGAGTTCCCACCATGTTGACTTTACATCTGTTTCTGCTCACCAAGGTAGAATCGTAGCAGAGGTGTATGACAAGGAAGCAAATGGAAGACAGCCCAAATTGTGGGAAAGGGCAGTTTTTAGCCCATTCTTGGCCTGAGAATGGATTTTGATTTATGATTGAAGATGGTTCTGAAAAGCAGCCAGGCGTCAATTTGTGCCCCTTCCTGATTGAAGAGAGATGGAAGGAAAAGGAGCCGTGTCAAATGTATGCATTCAATTCATCCTGCAATGATAGCTCCCACTTACCACACTGTTCAACTATTTAATAATCTGGATTACGCACGTCCAGAGGTGAAATGAAGAAATTTTCACTTAAAATGGGTATTTCCAAACATGCTAAGTTAACCTCCAGAGAGAAGTGCCTGTAATCTCTGTTCCTGGTATCACTTTAAAGCTTTTCCTTCATGACTCTGTAACCGTTGTTTAAAATGTTTTCTCAGCAAAGGTGATTAACAGAAGTTTACAAAGCAACACTGTAGCTTATGCATAATTTTAAAAGTCAATTAACATTTATCTATTGTTAAAGCAACAACAATAAATAACAAGGAAATAAAAGGAGAGCAAATAGATCAAAGCGGCACCATAGGCTTATCTTAGATAAACTAGTTCTGTCATTTTATGCAGTTCTAAGTAATACCAGGATTAAAATATCAAGCAAGCCACTTAAACAGTGGCAGATGTGTATGTGTGTTTGTTTCCTTTGTTAAGCAGCCATTTTATTCTTGTGCTGTAATGAACCGAAGGGAAATTAAGATAATGCTTTTTTTCCCCCCTATATTGCTATTCAACTACCTCTATATGCTTGATTTCTTTTTAGGGTTCCCTTTCCTCCAAATCTGTACAAAAAAGTTTCAGCTCATCTATGTTGTAATAACAATGTGATATAGACAGTCTCTGTGAAAGTTGTTTGTTCATTAAAAAAAACTATTTCCTATTGTCTCACTTTGTATCTAACACAATTGTAGGAAAAGAATTATCCAAATAGCTTCAGTATCACTTTTGGTTAAAGCTGAATAGAAAGGAAAGCTATGTGAATATCTATTATGTTCTTGTTCCTGTTGATTGTAATATATTTAACTAGAAGATCCTTTAGGGAAATATACCTGAACTCAGACAACAAACTCTTATGTCTATGTCAGTGACACAGGTATAAACTGATTACTGTGACTGATGTGTTCTGAAAACTGGCCATAAATTGTTTTAAAAAATGCACCAGAAAAGCTTGTTATTTAAAGAATTATGTTGAAGCATTTTGTCAAGAGTCTACTCCTAGCTTATTTGTAAATCCAAATGTTCACATATTGGGTTTGCTCAAAGCAGAACACACTACCTACTATTTTCTGTGGCATTATAAAATGCTCCTGAAAGCAAATTGCATGTTTTTATTTTCATTAGACAGTTTATTAATGATAGGCTAAAGATAAGGCCCAAAGCATGAACATTTTATGGGAAAATTGGTCAAATTAATTGGGACAATGAGTGATGTTGACCGAGCTGACCCCAGCAGGAGAGCTTCAACAACATTTCTTCTCTACAGCACTGATTTTAGTCCTGTGCCACTGATGACTTTAAAGTCCTATTTTACGAAAGGACACAGGAATGGGACAATTCAAAAAATGAAATGATAGAAAATTCCATTTGGGCCTGACCTTGTTCTGAATAACAGGATCTTTGGGGTAATTGAAAAAAATCAGAACACCTGTTCAACTCCAGAGGGAATGCTTGGCTCTGTTGGACTTTGTCCTTCTGTGCCTAGACTGCCACTCTGGTTCTCATGAGATAGAGTATATTTAAGCAAAAGACACAAGACAGCCCTTTCACTCAGAATGTGTGCATAATTTCTCTCTGGAGAACTGGACTGGACTGTTTAAAAAGAAGGTCCTGATTACAGTTGTTCCCTAGGGCTTGAGTAGAATCAAAGCCAATACTTTTTGCTCCCTGTCCTCTGGGATCCACTTTGAGTTCTTCAGGGCCAGAGATGCCTCCCTAGAAGGTATTCCCAGTTGCAAAATGAGCAAGAGAAGGGGAGGGAAAAATGCCCTAGACTCTCAGAAGTCTAAACTTCCCCTTCTTCTCTTATGTTTTATGATTTCTTCACTCCCAGGACGGGCTGAGGTGGGATAGGAAGGGGCTGGTGTCAGTACTCCCCATATTAACTTCTTCCAGGTAATTCAGAAACTTCCTAGCCAGATTTGTCTGTGGTCAACTCAATGCAGAGGTATGTCCTGATCAAGGCAGAGAGGTGCCAACTCTGAGGAGCTTTGCCTCTGTATCTCTGAGCCCCCTTCTACCCTTTCCAGCTTTTGGTTATTGATTTTCTCATTTCAGCCTATGTTCACATTGACTGGCCATCCACATTTCCTGTCTGCTTATACACATATGTTAGCAAATGCCATTGTTGCATTACAAAGTTCTGAAAAAACCCTTTCTCTGTTTATTTAAGTACACCCCCTCCCAAATTGCACCCCCTTGCTAAATACTGCCTACCTTCCAGTAAGTCATTATTAACAATTTCTGGATACTACAAGTGCAGCAAAATTAGATCCCAAATAGCCCGCTTGCCCTGAATCCAGTTTTGCTATAAAAATCTTGCTTCTCTTGGATTTTAGAGGTGCATTATGGTAATATTCAACACAGTCACGGGAACAAGGACTATCCCTGCCCTTTGGCCTATCAGAATATCTGTTGCCACTCCTATCAGGCAACTCTACATTCTCACAACCTTGTGCTCCTTCCATAAGCTCAAATGAGAACTTTCATAAGAGGACAGAGTTTGGAGTTGGGGGAGCATTATACCTACAAATGGAGTGAAGCCCTTTTGCTTAGGCAGTCTACAGTGATGAGTATTCATTGGAGGGAGAGGTGGATGGAGGGAGTGAAGGAGGGAAAGGAAGGTTACAGAAATGGCTAACCATAAGAGCTGAAGTGGCTATCTTTTCATCTCTTGGGCGGAGCTTTGTTCATCTTGTTCCCACATTGACTGTGGACTTGATCTTCCATCCTGCTTGGGGAAGCTACTTATGCCCAAACTAAGACTGTAGTCATGCCTTCAGGAAATAGGAGTCATGTTTTTGCATGCCTAGACTGATCCCAGAAGAGACAGTATACCAGAAGCCCCTTGTTAAGCGGGTCACCAATCCAAGGGCCAAGCCAATGTGCATTGAATGTTTACTATATGCTAAGGGTTTTCCTAGGATTTTTCACATTGTTTTTCATTGGAACCTCACTATAATGTGTGAAGTAGATCTCTAATCCCAAGCTACAGGTGCAGCACAGGGTAGTTTTGTTACTTGCCTGTGGCCATACTGATTAAGACCTGGGGCAGAGTCCACACAGATCCCAGAACTCACATTCTTACCCACTACTATTATTGGCTACCCATCATGCAATGCCATAGACCCAAAAGGACAACTCAGTTCATAGATGCCTGGTGAAGAAACTTTCAGTAATGTTGACAGCAAAACAACAGCAATAGTTTGATGAATGCTATGTGCTAAGCACTGTGCTGAGCATTATTTTGTTTAGTCCTGAGGTGGGTGCTATTATTATTCAACTTTTACAAAGGAGAACCTTGCAGCTTAGAAAAATGAAGTGACTTGTTCAGGGTCACACAACTAGAAAGCATGGAGGCTACGCTTGGTATCCAGGCCATCTGCCCTTACAGCTGTTCTTATTGTGAGAGTTAGGCTGCCTCTCGTGAAGCCTGCTACTCTCTTCACTTCTTGAGTCTTGATTCTTGTATCATTTATATTCCTATTAATAGTTCCTCAAAGACCTGCCTCCTCTTCTGTCTTTGGGATCCTCCCCCATGAGGGCCTTTTTCTTTAATGACTACGAGCTCAGAGACCCCACAATTGTCAGTACAGCTTGCCCCTACCCACCTCTGTTGCTACTTGGAATATTCTTGCATCAAAGACAAAATAGGAGTATAGGTTTGGAGATTCAAGAGGCTAAATAAAGAAATTTTGACACCCATCATCCTGGAGTCGTATATCTCAAAGCTGGAAGAGGCCTTAAGAAATTATTTAGCCCAGCTAAATTTCCTGCTTGCAGAGAGTATTGTTTTACCATTTTGCAGAGAAGAGAACTGTGGTGGCACAACAGTGTTCAAGGTCATTCCATGAGTTAGTAGCTAAAATGGGACAAAAATCTAAAATTTCATGCACACTCAACACAGTAGGGAAGATCATGGCTATCCCTCTTCAACCCACAGGTGTTCTGATGTAGCTTCTTGGAGATGGAGCTTTTATCGGGAAGAACAAATAAAATTTTAAAGCAGCTATAGCCTATTTAGAAGGGCCCCTTTGGGGACTGCTCTCTATCTGATGCCCCAACCATGCCTCCCTAAGACCCCCCCCACTTCCCACCCCTGCCACACCACCTTCTCTTTAGACTACTTTCCTATTCTAGGTGCTTTTCTATCATGCAACCTACCACCTGTGAGAAGTTTGGGTCCCATGGGTCTGAGGCAGGCTGCTTTAGGCTAAGCAAGAGGAGTTCTTGAGCACCACGCCTGTCAGCTCGGACACACCCTCTACCCCCAGTCATTCAGGTGATCATGGAAGAAGTTGGAATGGCTATCCTCGCTAATACTAAATGCAGATTTGGGGATCTTGATCCAGCACAGATGACCTTTTAACCTACAATTCTTTCTATTGCATTAATTAATTCATCCATCCATCAAATATTAGCCAGTAAAGTGCAATGACTGAGAGCACAGATCCTAGAGTGAGGTCACCACTTACTATCTATGTGATCTTAAAGAGAGCACTTAACATCTCTGTTTCTCAGTTTCCACATCTGTAAAATGATGGTAATAATAGCATTTGCCTCCATGGGTTGTTGCAAGGATGAAGTGAGATGATACTTATCAAGCTCTGGCTCATAATGACCATTCAGCAAGTGCCAGTCCAACTCTAATCATTTATCACCTCATAGCTCCCAGCCTTCCTCTCATTATTTTGATTTGACCAAATGTGGCCCTCTGTGGCAAGTCATCAAAACACAAATGCTTTTCATGCTTTTCAAAGGACAGATCATCAAAATGTTTCCTAAAATTTTCTCACACAAAATAGACATATGATTTTGTTTAATAGGAAGACAAGAAGCAAGAGATTCAGGACTGGTTCATAGGTCCAGTGATCCCACCCAAGTACCTGTTCTGTTTCTCTTTCCTGAATGTTTTTTAAAGCCTCATAATGAAGCGTCTTCTCAAAGAAAAGAAGGAAGTCAATCCAGTTCATCCTGCTGGGAGCCAGATTCCCGAAAGGGAGGGTTTTTTGTCAGACACCAGCTTTATAGGACTATAAATCTACAGATGAAGGAATGTTTAAGGTGGGAAAAGGGAATTCTAGTGCTCATGCCTATGTCAATGCTCAAATGTGAGGAGGGTCACCTATAGAAACTTCCAGGAAAATAGAGGCTTGACTATAATGGTAATTCTTAGCTCAGTCCCTTCAAGGGCATTAACACCTCCTATTCATTTCCCTATTAGTGGAATGAATATTTACAGGACACATATCATATGTGCGGCATGCGGCTACAGAGAGAAATACCACACTGTCCCTGTCCTTGAGGGGCTCATAGCCTACAGAAGAAAACACAGACACATTCATTATACAGAGCACGGTGGAAGCTCACAGGAAGGGCACCTAACCTTGCTTGAGGAGATAGTCAGGGAAGACTTTGAGGAGGAGGCATTTCAGGAGCTGAATCTAAAAGAATGAAATGTTTGCCAGATGACAGAGTAGAGGGGGGTTGAAGAACATTTCAGGCAGAAGGAACAACTCATGAAAAACATCTGGAGGTCCATAAAGAGAGTATTGACCAGCTGTGTGGAACGTTGTGAGAAGGTCAGCCTGGTAGAGGCTTAAGGCATGGGAAGTTCCCAATGAGGGAGCAGGGCCCAGTTTCTCACCGTTTTGTTTTATTCTGTTGAAACCACCAGCTGGTCTTTAAGGAGGTCTGTGCAGCAGGCTTTTGGGTGAGGGGCAGAAGGTTGGCCTATGAGAGCTCAGTTTGCTGGTCAAGTCAGTGTTCATTGGGCAACCATCACAGAAGTCCTCTCAACACAGCCAAAAGGTGCTGAACTCAGGAGGCCCTTTAGGGTTTGGACCAAAGGAAGAGAAGCAGTGGTTGGTGATATGGACTTTTTTGAAGAGTGACTGAAGTGTTCAGAAATGGGAAGACTGGGTGTAAAAGGAGAAAAACAAAGAGCTGTCATTACTGGGGACTTTGGCACAATGAACCTTGATAATTCTCCTCACCCTGATCAATCAAACACAAACCAGAACTCTGGCCATGATATGCTGTAGCTGGCTCTAACTATCACAAGAGTCAACTGTTAAGATTTCAAAAACATCGCAAGCCAATTGTTAAAACCATTATTTTAAAAATAAGTTATATAAACTTACAGTTAAATAAATTGCAATAAAAACAAAGTAATAAACACCTAAAACTTATTGCTTCTTAGTCGTCATCATCTATGCTGTTGAGGTTATTTAGATCTACTGCATCTTTATGGTGTGAACACAATAGAACAGTGTGCTACTGAGCATATTTTCCCAAGTCCACATTCAGTGATGTCAGGTTTGTAGCTGAAATCCGCAAGGTGGGAGTATTTATACAACACTAGAAATGAGGGCACCCCTCACAGAGAACTAGTTGTCACATTTTTACCAGCACTCTACTATCTCTGGGTCTGTTTCCTTTCTCTGCTTTTAAACTTATCTCCAATGACGGTAACTGGTTTCAGGAAAAAGGAATCCTGACAACTAATTCACATGGACATTTAAGGTGGTAGGAGTCCAAATTTCTGGTATCAGTTCTTTGATAATTTATTTGCAGAGATCTTCTGGAGACACCATCCATGATAGTGTGGTTGAGAGAGATGTTATTGAAATCTCCCATGCTTTTGCTAAAGGTCATGCCTCCAACCCACCCCCCTTCAAATCACAAGAGGAAAAGTATTCCCTCTGCCTAGGATCGCAGTGGAAATAAGCAGTTGAATCTCTCATCATTCATCCCACTAAGGTCATGACAAAATGGAGTTACAGGACTCCAGCCCAGAAGCTCCCAGCTAGAAAGGCGTTTCCTCTCATCACCACTCACAGGAGTAAATGATAATAATAATAGTGGCAACAGGTAACGTATAGCAAAGCTATATACCAGGTAAAGTGCTCTTTAACACAACAGTCCTGTAAGGCAGGACTATCATCCACATTTCATAGTAGGGAAAACCAGGGTTCAGAGAGATTAAGGAACTTGCGGAAAGGCACAAAGCAATCAAGCAGTGGAGGGAGATCTGAATGCAGGCAATCTGCTTTCAGGGTGCCCATTCCTCACCATGTTGGGGAATTTTTTACCATCAAAGCTGTCCTCATGGCACTTCCCATAGCTCAGCCCAGGTTTATCGCCACTCTCTAGCCAGCTATTCCCTCTCTTTCGTGGGCCAGCACACATGGGGCCTTGGAAAGATCGCTAAACTTGACTGTTAAGTGAGAAAATTGCAGAAGCTGAGAAAGTCTCAGACCATCTTCATTTTATGATTCTTTCAATGTATTAAAAAAATGAGAAAATGTCAAAGATAAGGTGAGAAGATTTGTGGAAACACATTCACACATTTAATACAAGCAGCTTTGTGCAATATAAATGTGCTATTTGCAAGATAGTTGGAGAGTTGTTCAAGGAGGATAGTTTCAATTTTGCAAGACAAAAAATTTCTAGAGCTCTCTAGCACAGCAACGTGAATATAGTTAATGCTACTGAACTGTACACTTAAAGATGTAAGATGGCAGATTTTATGTTACATGGTTTTGGGGTTTTTTATTTTTATTTTTATTTTATTTTATTTTGATTTTATGTTACATGGTTTTGGGGTTTTTTTAACCACAATTAAACCTATTTAGGAAAAAAAAAAAGTGCAGCTCACTGTTATGCTCATTTAATTTTACATAAACACTCTTTTTGAGACTTAAGCAAATCTGACTGGTTTTCAATGTGAAAATAAAATATAAAAACTGTTCTTGGAGTTATTTCTAAACAGAACTTGTCTCTAATCCTAACGAGAATTATTAAAAAAGAAGAAGAAGAGAATTACTATATTTTATAATCTTCTCTCTCTTTTTTAAATCTCAGAGTAAATGTTGCAGCCACAAGCACCATCCTTGGGTTAAATGGCAAAAAGGATTAAAAAACCTTGTGACTATATGAAAAAAAAATGAGGAAGTACCAAAGATAAGGTTTAAAAATTTGTGGTAACAGTATATTTTTGCTATTTGTATGATAAATCCAATCTTTATATAAAATTAATTTGTGTTGCATTATATGCGGTGTGGCCTGGAGATGAAACACAAGCTTAAAGTTGTCTGATGAATGTTGTCTTTATCCAGCCCTAACCATGAATTTCTGTGAATGTATGAAAAACAGCCTTTTTTCATGAGATAACCTCAAACATGGAGGCCCTTCATGATTGTAAGGTCTTGGTCAAGTGGCTTTCCTGACTGCCTCCTCCACATTTCACCCCGACAGTGGACTTCTCGAAGCAGAGGACCTCTCATGAGTACTGTCCACTCTACTTGGCTTCAGAGCTCTGACTTGCTGTAGCTTGCAGAGGAGCAACACCAACATGGAAATCTTTCCAAGCAATGATAACCATTACCCTTTTGCTCTCCTGACTGTTTAGAAACCTGAGTAGATAGTTGAACCTTTCTTCATCATTCTCTGTATTAGTGTGTCTCAGTGGTTATCACCACACACATGTGGAATACTATCTGCTCTCCAGAAAAAGGGACAAACACACACACACACACTTTTGCATGCACTTTGCATACAGTTAACAGACCTCTGAATCAATGAGCCCATTTGTGTGCTCTGTGTATAAGACTTTCTATGCACTAAAGTCCACAGTCCTTAATAGGAAGTTCTAAGTCATAGTTGTTTGAGACTACCAAGATTAAACTGACATGAGAGCCTCACAATATTTTACTGATTTGCTGGTGGTTCAGCATATCAGGACAACATGTTAAATTTGAACTTTTCCCAAACTCCCAACCTTCTCAGTCTGACAAGCTATGGGACTGCCCTCACTACTCCTTCTGATTTAGTCTTCCAGACATACTGGCTATTTGGCTACAGCCTAGAATTTTGACCCAACAAGCAAACAAATGTAAATACTCATTGACTCTTTCTGGGGCCATTCCATGTAAACAATGTGTGTGTGTTTGTGTGTGTGTGTGTGTGTGTGTGTGTGTGTGTGTGTGTGTGTGTGTGTGTGTGTTGTTCTGCCTTTGAGAAACTGCTGAAAACCATATATATGGGCAGATAGATACACTTCGGGTGCTCTTAGAAACCCTGGCCTATATCCGCGGACCATCCTGCTTTATTCGCTCTCTGCTTCTGATCTGGGCCCTTCTTGGAAATAGTCTCTCTCTAACCCTAGAGTCTAGACTAAAGCTAATTGGACATTCACGTCCTGTTTTTATTTTCCTATTTTATTCAATAGTTTCTGTCCTGGCCTTCCCACACTTGGGATCTCCTGCCTTGGATCTACAATCATATTTCTACCCGTTCATCACCCCCCCCCCACTCCTTTAGCTCTTAGTTTCTTGAGTCTTGCCTTACACTGTTTTGGTTTTTTTTGGTCTCAGCTTCCTTTCCACTTCCATAATCTCTGAACATTACATGCCTGGCTATCCTTTGCTTGGCCCAGCTGATGGCTACCAGTATCTCCCACCAATGGACTTTGTCTTATTCTCAAAGAGTTTCATATGGTTTCACAAGATACAACTGCATTTTAATTGTGATTTTCATAAACATCTGCTTTGCAAAAAATAAAACTAACAAACAAAACCCCCACAACTCAGGAAGCCACTTTGGTATATATTTTTTTAAGTTGAATTCTGACTATCCTTTCTATCCTCCATTAGCTTTTACCATTAAAATCTCCTCTCTTGCCAGAAGTAGCATTACACCTCTTCTCACCTCTCTCATCACTTAGTTATGGGGCTAAAAGACAGAACATTCTGTCTATTTGACTAAAGAAAGAGGTCATCAAATTTAGCATGGAGATGTATACGTAGGAGCTCATAAACATAATAAACTCATTTTACTCTTTCAGATAATTTTAGCTAGATCACTTCTACTAACAGCTATCCATTGGGGGAAAATTAGTGACTATCAATTTACAAAACAGGATTTGCAAACAGAAGTTTGCAAAATGATAGCTAGATATAGAAACTCTTGAATTAACACTCTTCAGTAACCTAGAAGTACATTGAGAAAAAGTAGTACATTTCTGAAAATGAAAATATGGCATCAGTGCCTAGACTTTTTAGATTAACAATAGTACATATACACTGTAATCTTTTCAAGGACAGTGGGACTATGTTCTGAATCATTTTCTCCAGAGCTTTTTTTGAGGAACATGATAGTCAAATGTTCCTAGGTATCTCCACCCATCTGGTCTTTGGGTCATGAGTTGATACTTGTACTCATGACCTAGGAATGAACAGCTGTTATGTGGACCAATTTGACATCCAATAGGTCATCTAGAAGAATATCAGATCAGCAGGTTTAAAAAGTCCAGATGTTTTAATTTAGTAAATACAGTCATAAGACATGCTAGGACATTAATCGAGAGCTGGTAGAAAGGAAAAAGTAGTTGTTATTAGATATGATTGTGGGAGTGAAGATAACCTGATTTGCCCTTTGAAGGATGGAGGGATTGGAAGTAGTAAGGCATCCCAAACCAGCTGGGTGGCAAGCTCAGAGAAATAAATAATTCTTCTTGTTATAGGATGAATTCCAGCCCCTTCCCCACCCCCACAATTTGTATGTTAAAGTCATAACCACCCAGTACCTTAGAATGTATCTGTATTTGGATATAGATCTTTTTACTAAGACTTTTTTTTTTTTGAGTTGGAGACACTCTGTCACCCAGGCTGGAGTGCAGTGGCACACTCACGGCTCACTGCAGCTTCAACTTGCAGGTCTCAGGCAATCCTTCTGCTTCAGCCTCTCAAGTAGCTGTAACTATAGGCACACATTATGCCTGACTATTTTTTTTTATAGAAATGAGTTGTCACTATGTTGCCTAGCCTGCTCAAGCAATCCTCTTGCTGTGGCCTCCCAAAATGCTAGGATTACTAGTATGAGCCACCACACCTGGCCTGAGTATAAATTCTTTTGTTTGTTTGTGTGTTTGCTTGTTTGTTTTTTGAGTTGGAGTCTCACTCTGTCATCCAGACTGGAGTGCAGTGGCCACTCCTGGCCACTGCAGCCTCGATGTAGCCAGAATTACAGCATGCGCTACCACACCTGGCTGATTTTTTATTTATTTTAGAGATGAGGTCTCGCCAAGTTGCCCAGGTGAGTCTCGAACCTGCGGGCTCAGGCAATCCACTCACCTCAGCCTCCCAAAGCGCTGAGATTACAGGCTGAGCCATCGAGCCCTGTTGAGTATAAATTCTTTAAAGGGGTTAAGCTACAATGAAACCATTAGAGTGGGCCGTAATCCAATTTGACTGGTGTTCTTATGAGAAGAGGAAGGATCAAATGAGGATGCAGCAAAAAGATGTCCATCTGCAAGCGAAGGAGAGAGGCCTCAGGAGAAACCAGACCTACCAACACCTTGATCTTGGACTTCTAGTTTCTAGAACTGTGAGAAAGTAAATTCCTATTGTTTAAGCCACCTAGTCTGCTGCATTTTGTTATGGCAGCCCTGGCAAATGAATTCATTTCCTCTTTGTGACTTCCTAGACACTAAACCCCCTTCTAACATTTGAGGAAGTCTCCATTGATGAGTATTGGTGGGAAGCAGAGCCTCAATAGCAGCAGCAATGGTTATAGCAAGATGGAGCTCGTGGTTCAGTGCTCAGAGTGCTAAAGTGCAGGCTGTCGTGTCTACTGCCTATTGGTGGTAACTGCAGTAGTGTTTAAAACATACTGGGTATGCAATGTGGTAGTCATCATTCTTTCAAGCTGGCCTTGGCTCCTCAGCTCTCCTAGGGACTCTGTGAGCTACCAAGAACATTTAAATAAACAAAATTTTCCCCTAAATCCATGAGAGATGATTTTTGTGGTATATAATTCAGAACCCTGACTGCTATAATACACGCCTACATCTTATCTTAGCAATAACTCAATGCAAATGTGATTGGGATCAGGGACATTCAGAGTTGGATGGACAATGGCTTCAGGGTTCTGAGTAGTCAGGAAATTTTTTAAAAATATTCAACTGACTTTATTTTTTTAATTTTAGAGTTGAGAGGTACATGTGAGGATTTGCTACATCACTAAATTGCATGCAGGTGTGGTTTGGCCTTCTAGCTAGGCTTCTCTCCCTCTGTTAGTGGACGCGATGCAAAATGGGTGGTTGTGTGCCCCTTGTTCTCCTCCCTAGTTCCCTCCTTTAGCAGTGCCCAGCGTTTGTTGTTTCTGCTTTTGTGCCAAGTGCCCAGTGTTTAGGACCCACTTATGAATGAGAACATACAGTATTCAGTTTTTTGTTTCTGTGATAGTTCACTTAGAATGATGCAACCATATTGCTGCAAAAGTCATGATTTTATTCTTTTTGGCTGCATAGTATTCCATCATGTATATCTACTACATTTTCTCTAACCAGTCCACTGGGCAATTTTAAGCAGTGATCCAGCCATCAGTGATACTGACAGGAGGGACATTTGACCCAGTGTGATGTGAGTTTTCTCCCCTTTTTTCTATTTTCTTTTGTTCTCTTTTCTCATTCTTTCTCCTTGGCCAATCCTTTGGCCAGGCCAGTAGGTGCCACAGACACTGTTTAGCCCTAAGTGGGGTCCTTGGGAGAAAGATATCTATGAGCCCTGCTCACTCTGGGCTCTGTTGGGAATAAAAAATGCCTTAGAATGGGTCCCCCGCCAGACCCTATCTCCGCCCTACTTGTGCTCAGCTATGAGGACTGGAAGATAATAATAGCACCACATTATTTCTGTATAAACTGATTCTCTATTTCCTGGAAATCAAGGATCTGCCTGGGACACAGTGACAACTCTAGATTATCTATACAGGAAAATATCAATATATCTGTAAGAGGCAGCAAATGGTTACCAGTAGGCGACTGGAGGTGGGTCAAGAAAAGGTCAAACTGTGGTAGCTTGAAGCTGAGTTTACATAGCAAGCACACTACTTCTATTTAGGAATTCCTCTGTGTAATAGTGGAGCAAAAATAGCAAAAGTTCCTGAATTTACTTTGCCCCCACCATTTACCTAATATTAAAATATGTATGTTGTCCTTAGCAAGGAACGTTATTATTTTTACTTGAGGATGACTTTGGGAGACTGTTGAAGATAAAGAGATCTATATAGGTCCCCCAAACAACACCTTGGTGCCAGCACTCCTGGGCAGGAGACATCTAGGGTTCCCTACCTTATCTGAGAAGACAGGTATTCAGGTCAAGTTCAATTTTTACTGTTAGGGATTTATGTTGTTACTCAGCCACCTGCTTTGATCCTGACTTCTGGTTACTCAAGCACCTAACTTGTCTCTTGCTAGTTATTCAAACATAGGATTTGGGAATTTTGTGACTTCATCCCTTGGACCTAGAGCATAGTCTTTATCTGACTGATATTTTTGTAATGTGACCTCAGACTTGCCTATTTCTGGTACCTCCAACTCTCTTCTGCCATATCTTGTCAATTTCCAAGGGTTCCTACCTCCATTTCAACCTGTAACATCCAGACATTACAAGGAAGTTAATCCTTTAGAAACAGCATATACATACAATTAAGGGCTCATTCCCACATTATTTTTTCTCCTTTTTAAAGAACTCAATAAGATTGCTTGATTGGAAGTGTGTAAAAATGTAAAACAAAATAAGAAACCCAGGAGACAAATTGAATTTGTCTGAGGTAGATGGTTTTCAAGTATTCCCTAGTGTGAAAGAGCATATTATTCTTAAAATATACTCAACTGTTCATTGAATTGTTTATTCAACTTTTTTAATAATTTAACTTTTTTTTTTTTTGAGTTGGAGTCTCACTCTGTCGCCCAGACTGGAGTGCAGTGGCCGCTCCCGGCCACCGCAGCCTCGACCTGCTAGGCTCCGGCGATCCTTCCGCCTCAGCCTTCCAAGTAGCCGGAATTACAGGCATGCACTACCACGCCCGGCTGATTTTTTTACTTATTGTAGAAATGAGGTCTTGCTGCCCAGGCGGGTCTCGAACCCGTGGGCTCAGGCAATCCACTCATCAGCCTCCCAAAGGCGCAGGATTACAGGCTGAGCCACCGAGCCCGGCTAATTTAACTTTTTATTAGGGGAAAAAAGGTCAGTAGACCAAAGGTTTCTATGGCAACCTGGCAGCTGCACCTCTTGCAACCTATGAAATCATTAAACTGAGGGGTGCAACTAGGTCAGAGGAAAGCTTTATGGGAATTGGCTGACCAATGGTTATATAATTGGAAGAACCAAAGGTCACAGCTTACTCATCCAGGAGGAGACAAGTAGGTATTAAGAAAGGCCTGAGGCTGCATCACATTGTCCTATTGTCGGGATGGCCTTCACCTGGGAATGAGGAGCGGAAAGTGTATATGTTTTATCTATATTTTCAGGATGGGAGGTGGAGGGAGGTGTACTAAAGAATGAAAGAACAAAACCTAAGAAAACAGCAAGCCTAAGGCTTGAGTTAGAAAAGCCTGACACTACCCAGACTAGGTGATCCCCACTGCTCTGCTGCCCTGGCAAAAGTGGGCAAGCCTCTTTGCGGGAGGAGTGGGGAAGGAATGAGAAAAGGCCTATTGTTATTCCCTTACAGCCAGCTGTTTTTGAGAGTAAAATGATGTGTGGACAAGAAAACACAGAAAGATCAAGATGGGCATGCTGACAGCTACAAAACAACCTATGCTTGAGAACCTGAATATTTACCAAGGTTAAGAGGGCTAAGCTGTCCGGGAGACACATTCCTTCCTAGTCCTCATTTTCCCCCATTCCAAAACCTATTGTAACCACTGCAAATTCCCCTTATGCCTATAACAGACACGTAGAAAATTGGTGATTAATACAGAGATGGCTGGAAATGAATATCCAACATTAGGTTCCTTTATCTCAATGACACTTCTGCAAACCAGATGTAAATAGATTAATCCACCCAGTTTCATTTAATGTGGGCATTGCAGAGCATTATATAAGGCAACTGTTTATTTTGCACCTGCTGATGAGAATGGGGGTTGACTTAGAAAAACATGTTTCCAGCCTGGGTCATACAATGAGGGAGAAAGAAAGATGCAGTCTATTTTCTCAGCATCCTGTGGGAGGAAAGCCTGTCGCCTGTTCAGCCTCAGTCCCATCACAGGGGCCAGAGTCCCCATTCTCACAAATCATGCAAATGCCGAGAGACCAGTCTGGGATGCTGACCAAATTCTTGACCCTAAAAATTACTTCTTTGGTTTTTTTGTTTGTTTGTTTGTTGTTTTTTTTTTATAATCAATATTTTTTATTATGATGTTGTGGGGTACAGTTAAGGGTTAGGTATACAAATACGTTTCATTCAGGCACCCTATTGATAAGAGTTGCTTCCCCATCCCCAGACAGATATTTGCTACCGTTAATCCCATCTCCCTCCCCCCCATAGTTTCCCACTACTGTCAGTCATTTTCTTATAGTATTAGTTGGATGTT